>NC_092105.1:18070169-18370169 GCF_045679555.1 Salvelinus alpinus | reverse complement strand
TTGCCCTTGATACTAAGCAATGTTGTGCTATTTTTATTGACTTGGCCAAAGCTTTTGATACAGTAGACCATTCCATTCTTGTGGGCCGGCTTAGGAGTATTGGTGTCTCTGAGGGGTCTTTGGCCTGGTTCGCTAACTATCTCTCTCAAAGAGAGCAGTGTATAAGGTCAGAATATCTGCTGTCTCAGCCACTGCCTGTCACCAAGGGAGTACCCCAAGGATCGATCCTATGCCCCACGCTCTTCTCAATTTACATCAACAACATAGCTCAGGCAGTAGGAAGCTGTCTCAACCATTTATATGCAGATGATATAGTCTTATACTCAGCTGGCCACTCCCCGGATTTTGTGTTAAACACTCTACAACAATGCTTTCTTAGTGTCCAACAAGCGTTCACTGCCCTTAACCTTGTTGTGAACACCTCCAAAACAAAGGTCATGTGGTTTGGGAAGAATCTCACCTCTACCTTACCTGACACCCTAGACCCACTTCAATTTGCTTACAGCCCCAATATATCCACAGACGATGCAATCGCCATTGCACTGCACACTGCCCTATCCCATCTGGACAAGATGAATACCTATGTAAGAATGCTGTTCATTGACTATAGCTCAGTATTCAACACCATAGTACCCAGTATTCAACACCATGACACCACAGTACCCTCCAAGCTCATCATTAAGCTGGTGACAGGAAAATAACCTCTCACCCAACGTCAACAAAACAAAGGAGCTGATCGTGGACTTCAGGAAACAGCAGAGGGAGCACCGCCCCTATCCACATCGACGGGACCGCAGTGGAGAAGGTGGAAAGTTTTAAGTTCCTCGGCGTACACATCACTGACAAACTGAAATGGTCCACCCACACAGACAGTGTTGTGAAGAAGGCGCAACAGTGCCTCTTCAACCTCAGGAGGCTGAAGAAATTTGACTTGTCACCCAAAACCCTGACAAATGTTTACAGATGCACAATTGAGAGCATTCTGTCGGGCTGTATCACAGCCTGGTACGGCAACTGCACCGCCCTCAACCGCAAGGCTCTCCAGAGGGTGGTGTGGTCTACACAACGCATCACCGGAGGCAAACTACCTGCCCTCCATGACACCTACAGCACCCGATGTCACAGGAAGGCCAAAAAGATCATCAAGGACATCAAGGACTGTTCATACCGCTACCATCTAGAAGGCGAGGTCAATACAGGTGCATCAAAGCTGGGGCAAGAGACTGAAAAACAGCTTCTATCTCAAGGCCATCAGACTGCTAAACAGCAATCACTAACTTAGAGAGGCTGCTGACTACATTGAGACCCAGTCACTGGCCACTTTAATAAATGGATCACTAGTCACTTTATACAATGCACTCTAAATAATGGCACTTTAATAATGTTTACATATCTTACATTACCCATATCTCATGTATATACTGTATTTTAATATCTATTGCACCTTGCCTATGCTGCTCGGCCATCGCTCATCCATATACTTACATGTACATATTCTCATTCACTCCTTTAGATTTGTGTGTATTAGGTAGTTGTTGGGGAATTGTTAGATAACTTGTTAGATATTTCTGCACTGCCGGAACTAGAAGCACAAGCGTTTCGCTACGCTCGCATTAACATCTGCTAACCATGTGTATGTGACAAATAAAATTTGATTTGTCTGTTTCCAATTATGTTTGTACCATGTTTTCTGCTGCTGTCATGTTGTGTTGCTACCATGTGGTTGTCATGTGGTGTTGCCGCCATGCTATGTTGTCTTAGGTCTCTCTTTATGTAGTATTGTGGTGTCTCTCTTGTCATGATGTTTGTTTTGTCCTATATTCTTATTTTTAATCCCAGCCCCCATCCCCGCAGGAGGCCTTTTGGTAGGCCGTCATTGTAAATAAGAATTTGTTCTTAACTGACTTGTGTCGTGTAAGTTCTAAAGAATCAACGCTCATGAATATTACCAGTCACAAAATTCAGACATTAGCTTCCTCCTCATGAGTCATTGTCAACCCATCTGCTTCACATGTTATCTTAATGATTTATAGGACAGTGATCAGAAAAGAGGAACTGATGCTGGTAATCTTTGTCACACAATTCACTAGACATGGGAAGTTTTTCCATAGCCTTACAGCTAATTACAGACATTGCAGCCCCAGTATCAAAAAAAAAAATTATTGACTCCACACTATGTTCCTTTTTTTACTGTAGAGTGGTTTTTAAGAAATTGACTCTTGTCCCTTAGCTACTTCCTCTTTCCAACTTGTGTCAACTTCCCCTTTGTCTGCCCCTGTCTCTACCTCACATCCGTTTTGATAGTCTGGATTGTACAGTGTCGTCTGTGGAGGTGGTCTTGTCATCCAGGGCGTTCCTTCTCCTCCTACTCCTGGGGCCCCCCTTGGGGTTCCTCTAACCCTCTGTCCTCCCCTGCCTCGCCTCTCCATGGTTAGCCCGTGCCTTGTTGAGCAGTGCCCTGATCCCAGTTGTTTGCATAATGTCCCAGTTTTCCGCATGTGAAGCAGACTCTGTCATTCTTGGCACCCCCTCTTCCTCTATGGGCACCTCTCTGCTGACCACCATGTCCCTTCTCAGCCTGCCCTTGATAGAATGTCAGCTGGGCAGCCTGTAACTTCTGGCCTTTCACCTCCCTCTCCTTCTTTTTCTCCTCCTGCCTCTCACCCACCTGGCGTTCTGCATGCTTGCAGTGCTGGACCACAGTGTCGATTGGCTCCGTCTCCCAACTGGTGCAGGTGGTTCTGACCATTTTCTGGATCTCCTCCTTCAGTCCTCGGACTAAGAAGTCTTTCATCAAATGTCTGTATGCATCTGTGCCAGAGACCATGCCACTGTTCAGTCTGAAGCACGTCTCCAGGCGTTTTTGATAGTCCCCCAGGCAGTGATATTTCTTCTGAGTGCAATTGTTTTTTTGCTGGCCAGTCAGTCCTGGCAGGATTTAACAATTTCAGCCTATCCCTAAGGCTTGTCAACTGGGTCTGGTAGGCTCCTCCTGCGTCCCATTGGAGGTTGAGGTCAAAGTCGCCCTCCATGTCTCCCCATTGCAGGCCCATCTTCTTTCTGAAAATGTGAGCCACTTCAGCAGCAGATGGCTTATACTGCCTACATATTCGTCCATTGGACTCCCAGATGGTGAAGCGTGATTCATCACTCCAGAGATAGCGTTTCCACTGCTCCAGAGTCTAATGACAGCGAGATTTTTACGCGCTACACGCTTCAGCACTCGGTGGTCCCATTCGGTGAGCTTTGCGGCTGAGCCGTTGTTGCTCTAGCAAGGCAGAAATTTGACAAACTGACTTCTTGGACAGGTGGCATCCTATGACAGAGCTCCATTGAAAGTCACTGAGCTCTTCAGTAATGCCATTTCACTGCCAATGTTTGTCTATGGAGAGTGCATGGTTGTGTGCTCGATTTTATATGCCGGTCAGCAATGGGTGCCGCTGAAATAGCCCAATCTACTCATTTGAAGGGGTGTCCACATACTTCAGTATTTATAGTGTATGTTATGAATTCCAATTTGTTGTGGCTCACATTAGCAAGGTGGCTAACGCTAATGTTAGCTAGCCCTAGGGGTTAGGGTTAAGGTTAGGAGTTAGGCTAAAGGGTTAGGGAAGGCTTAGTTAAAAGGGTTAAGGTTAGGGGAAGGGTTAGCTAACATGCTAAGTAAGTGCAAAGTAGCCAAAAAGTAGTAGTTGCAAAGTAGCTAAAATTGTCCATGATGAGATTTAACACGCAATATCTGGGTTGCTAGATGTTTGCGTTATATACCCATCCATCCACCCTCATTTAATTTTTGTCTTATCTAACTAAATAATTATCAGAATAATTTCAGTGTCCCGGATTTACCTTTAATATGTTACGTCTAGTCTATGAGAAGCTGTCCAGGCTGTAAATTTGGGTACCAGGCATGTCCATAGTCTTTCCCAAGGGAGAGGGATAACTGGGCCCACAATCTGTCTTCTCCAGCAGGTGGCATCTTACATTTACATTTTACATTTTAGTCATTTAGCAGACGCTCTTATCCAGAGCGACTTACAGTAGAGTGCATACATTTTATTACATTTTTTACATACTGAGACAAGGATATCCCTACCGGCCAAGAGCAGACTCTCTTATCCAGAGCGACTTACAGTAGAGGGCATACATTTTATTACATTTTTACATACTGAGACAAGGATATCCCTACCGGCCAAGAGCAGACGCTCTTATCCAGAGCGACTTACAGTAGAGTGCATACATTTTATTACATTTTTTTTTTTACATACTGAAACAAGGATATCCCTACCGGCCAAACCCTCCCTAACCCGGACGATGCTATGCCAATTGTGCGTCGCCCCACGGATCTCCCGGTTGCGGCCGGCTGCGACAGAGCCTGGGCGCGAACCCAGCCCAGCCTGGGCGCCTGGTGGCGCAGCTAGCACTGCGATGCAGTGCCCTAGACCACTGCGCCACCCGGGCATCTTTTAGTTTTTTTCACTCACCAAGAGAGGAGTTTTTGTATGGAGGTCAATGAGAGAGGGTCAAATTGAATGGCTTATTTTCTACGTGTGGCTTATTTGATCGAATAGAACTTTCGTAATGCTTAGGTTCTTACGAGGGTACTGATATATAGGACAGGTGACATCCTGGTATATCGCAGTTGTGCCTGTTCCACCCACCAACAAATTTCTGGCTATGCCACTGATCTGGTCAATATAATGGATCATCTGTGGCTTTACCAAACTGAACCATTTAGCCTCCTTATACACATGGCTTGGGCCATATCAGGATACATTACATTAAATGACAATGAGGAAAGGGTTATCATAAGTCCATAGAAATAGGATTCACTGAAATACTCAGCCCTGGGAGATGAATGAGACAATGGTATGTGTGATGTGTAGGCTACAGTGTACTTTACCTCTCCAGTGCAAAAACAAACACAGCTGGGAGGATTAAGAGGGCCGTCATGGATATGTTTGATATCTTACACAAAACTATGTGTCTTGTTAAGCTTCACTGCTCATCTTTGCTCCCTCTCATCTGCTCTTCCTGTTTCCACTTCAGTTCCTCCCCTATTCAGACACTCAAGTATAGCTAAGTTTGCAGCAACTGGATGGAATATGCAGAAAAATGCACCAAATTCTTTATTAATCTTCAACATATAAATGCTACCAAAAATAATTTACTGCAACTTGTCACCCATGATTCAGCAAACAATATTTTGAAAGAGGAAGTAAAGTACTTTAATATGTTTTAGTTTCAATTTCCACTAACCAAAGTTAATTGTGAAGGCCAAATTACGGAGGAGGAACGTCTTGATGCAATTAAAGCCTTGAAGTCCATGAAAATTCCTGGGCTGGATGGCATACCAGTTGAGGTATATCAAACCTTTTTCCTGATGTACTAAGAGGACCGTTATTAGCATGTTTGTTAACACTTGACACCTAGCGTCATAACACATTATGACACGGTCATAACCATGTCATAAAAGCTGACATAACTTGTCATAACCTGTCATAATATTGTCAGAACACTGTCAAACACATATTTACACCTGTTGTGACATATATTGAGTTATTTTATGGCTGGTTATGACACCTACATGAGTGTCAAAACCCACATTTATTCAAATGTCTTTTTTCTCTGCCAAGAAGTTTCCTTTCGTTTGTAAGTTTGTTTCTTAAATCCTTTGTTGTAATTAACTATTTGCCATCATATTTTAAATACTTTACTTTATGACACTCTTGTAGTGACACAACTTGTAGACTTGTTTACGTGCTGATGTGCGTTTTGTTGCTAACCTTACTTTGCTACCTGCCAACTTTAATGTTTTTACTTTTTAATTACTGTTTATATATTTAGTGTTTCCCTCGCTCAACTTTTTTTCATTCAACTTTTTCACTCCGGACGTTTTATCTGGACGTGGTTTGTCAGGACCTCCACCAGCCGAAGTTAAGTAGTAACATTAACATGATGCCTTCTAATTGCAGTCACTGCACTCATAATATACAGGAGAACGATCGCCTTACGTCGAGGATAGCTGTGCTGCAGCTATCGTTAGGCAAGGGTAATTTAAGTGTAGGAAAGGATGAAACAGCGTCTGAGTCACCAGTAAGTACAGATAGTAGTATAAATCCCCTCGCACAGTCCCCGCAGCTGGACAACTTTCTCATGGCTTCTGGGAGAAAATGCTGTAGCAATGCTCAACCGGTGTCGCTCATTCAGCTGACAGAAACAGAAACCGGTCGGAGTCTGAGGCCGAGCATTCTCTGGTCTCTACTCCTCCCGTTACGGGGTCTGAGCCGCCGAAGCCTCCCACCATTAGCTCTGACAAATAGAAAACCCTAGTCATTGGCGACTCCATTACCCGCAGTACTAGACTTAAAACGAATCATCCAGCGATCATACACTGTTTACCAGGGGGCAGGGCTACCAACGTTAAGGCTAATCTGAAGATGGTGCTTGCTAAGGCTAAAACTGGCGAGTGTAGAGAGTATAGGGATATTGTTATCCACGTCGGAACCAACGATGTTAGGACGAAACAGTCAGAGGTCACCAAGCGCAACATAGCTTCAGCGTGTAAATCAGCTAGAAAGATGTCGGCATCGAGTAATTCTCTGGCCCCCTCCCAGTTAGGGGAAGTGATGAGCTCTACAGCAGAGTCTCACAACTCTCATCTTATCTACGAACATAGACAGGGCTCTAACTCCCCTAGCTCCACAATGAGATAGAGTGCAGGCCAGGCAGCAGGCTGTTAGCCAGCCTGCCAGCTTAGGGGAGTCTGCCACTAGCACGGTCAGTGTAGTCAGCTCAGCTATCCCCATTCAGACCGTGTCTGTGCCTCGACCTAGGTTGGGCAAAACTAAGCATGGCAATGTTCGCCTTAGCAATCTCACTGGAATAAAGACCTCCATTCCTGCCATTATTGAAAGAGATCGTGATACCTCACATCTTAAAATAGGGCTACTTAATGTTAGATCCCTCACTTCAAAGGCAGTTATAGTCAATGAACTAATCACGGATCATAATCTTGATGTGATTGGCCTGACTGAAACATGGCTTAAGCCTGATGAATTTACTGTGTTAAATGAGGCCTCACCTCCTGGTTACGCTAGTGACCATATCCCTCGCGCATCCCGCAAAGGTGGAGGTGTTGCTAACATTTACGATAACAAATTTCAATTTACAAAAACCCCCAGACGTTTTCGTCTTTTGAGCTTCTAGTCATGAAATCTATGCAGCCTACTCAATCACTTTTTATAGCTACTGTTTACAGGCCTCCTGGGCCATATACAGCGTTCCTCACTGAGTTCCCTGAATTCCTATCGGACTCTGTAGTCATGGCAGATAGTATTCACATTTTTGGTGATTTTAATATTCACATGGAAAAGTCCACAGACCCACTCCAAAAGGCTTTCAGAGCCATCATCGACTCAGTAGGTTTTGTCCAACATGTCTCCGGACCTACTCACTGCTACAGTCATAATCTGGACCTAGTTTTGTCCCGTGGAATAAATGTTGTGGATCTTAATGTTTTTCCTCATAGTCCAGGATTATCGAACCACCATTTTATTACGTTTGCAATCGCAACAAATAATCTGCTCAGACCCCAACCAAGGATCATCAAAAGTTGTGCTATAAATTCTTGGACAACCCAAAGATTCCTAGATGCCCTTCCAGACTCCCTCCGCCTACCCAAGGACGTTAGAGTACAAAAATCAGTTAACCACCTAACTGATGAACTCAATTTAACCTTGCGCAATACCCTAGATGCAGTCGCACCCCTAAAAACAAAAAACATTTGTCATAAGAAACTAGCTCCCTGGTGTACAGAAAATACCCGAGCTCTGAAGCAAGCTTCCAGAAAATTGGAACGGAAATGGCACCATACCAAACTGGAAGTCTTCCGACTAGCTTGGAAAGACAGTACCGTACAGTACTGTGCAGTATCGAAGAGCCCTCACTGCTGCTCGATCATCCTATTTTTTTCCAACTTAATTGAGGAAAATAAGAACAATCCAAAATGTATTTTTGATACTGTTGCAAAGCTAACTAAAAAGCAGCATTATCCAAGAGAGAATGGCTTTCACTTCAGCAGTGATAAATTCATGAACTTCTTTGAGGAAAAGATCATGATCATTAGAAAGCAAATTACAGACTCCTCTTTAAATCTGCGTATTCCTCCAAAGCTCAGTTGTCCTGAGTCTGCACAACTCTGCCAGGACCTAGGATCAAGGGAGACACTCAAGTGTTTTAGTACTATATCTCTTGACATAATGATGAAAATAATCATGGCCTCTAAACCTTCAAACTTTATACTGGACCCTATTCCAACTAAACTACTGAAAGAGCTACTTCCTGTGCTTGGCCCTCCTATGTTGAACATAATAAATGGCTCTCTATCCACCGGATGTGTACCAAACTCACTAAAAGTGGCAGTAATAAAGCCTCTCTTGAAAAATCCAAACCTTGACGCAGAAAATATAAAAAAATATCATCCTATATCGAATCTCCCATTCCTCTCAAAAGAAATTGAAAAAGCTGTTGCGCAGCAACTCCCTGCCTTCCTGAAGACAAACAATGTATACAAAACGCTTCAGTCTGGTTTTAGACCCCATCATAGCACTGAAACTGCACTTGTGAAGGTGGTAAATTACATTTTAATGGCGTCAGACCATGGCTCTGCATCTGTCCTCGTGCTCCTAGACCTTAGTGCTGCTTTTGATACCATCGATCACCACATTCTTTTGGAGAGATTGGAAACCCCAATTGGTCTACACAGACACGTTCTGGCCTGGTTTAGATCTTATCTGTCGGAAAGATATCAGTTTGTCTCTGTGGATGGATTTGTCCTCTGACAAATCAACTGTAAATTTCGGTGTTCCTCAAGGTTCCGTTTTAGGACCACTATTGTTTTCACTATATTTGACCTCTTGGTGATGTCATTCGGAAACATAATGTTAACTTTCACTGCTATGCGGATGACACTGTACATTTCGATGAAACATGGTGAAGCCCCAAAATTTCCCTCCCTGAAAGCCTGTGTTTCAGACATAAGGAAGTGGATGGCTGCAAATGTTCTACTTTTAAACTCGGACAAAATAGAGATGCTTCTTCTAGGTCCCAATAAACAAAGATCTTCTGTTGAATCTGACAATTCATCTTGATGGTTGTACAGTCGTCTCAAATAAAACTGTGAAGGACCTCGGCGTTACTCTGGACCCTGATCTCTCTTTTGACGAACATATCAAGACTGTTTCAAGGACAGCTTTCTTTCTTTCTCTCTCTCTCTCAGAGAACCTGAGCCCTAGGACCATGCTTCAGGACTACCTGGCCTGATGACTCCTTGCTGTCCCCAGTCCACCTGACCTGCTCCAGTTTCAACTGTTCTGCCTGCGGCTATGGAACCCTGACCTGTTCCACGGACGTGCAACCTGTCCCAGACCTGCTGTTTTCAACTCTCTAGAGACAGCAGGAGCGGTAGAGATACTCTGAATGATCTGCTATGAAAAGCCAACTGACATTTACTCCTGTGGTGCTGACCTGTTGCACCCTCGACAACCACTGTGATTATTATTATTTGACCCTGCTGGTCATCTATGAACATTTGAACACCTTCGCCATGTTCTGTTATAATCTCCACCCGGCACAGCCAGAAGAGGACTGGCCACCCCTCATAGCCTGGTTCCTCTCTATGTTTCTTCCTAGGTTTTGGCCTTTCTAGGGAGTTTTTAGCCACCGTGCTTCTACACCTGCATTGCTTGCTGTTTGGGGTTTTAGGCTGGGTTTCTTTACAGCACTTTGAGATATCAGCTGATGTAAGAAGGGCTATATAAATACATTTGATTTGATTTGAAGTTGAAGCCTTTTGTATTTTGTCCATCAGTTCACTCCAATTAGGGGGGTGGGGGTGGGGGGTGGTAGCGTTAGGGGAAAATAAAGGAGAAAAATATAAATATATATATTTACCCCAAAATATATGGGGGATTGGAAATAATGCAGATAATTACATTTATAAAAAACACAATATTAAAGCTGATCAACCCCATGCAATCAAAACCACAAAAACATTTCATCTGAGATTACACAACTGCAGGAATACAAATCAAAAAAAAAAAAGTTACTTGTCACATGCACCGAATACAACAGGTGTAGACCTTACAGTGAAATGCTTACTTACAAGGCCTTAACCAACAATGCAGTGTTAAGAAAATACATTACAAAAGTAAGAGATAAGAGCAGCAGTAAATAACAATAGCAAGGCTATATACAGGGGGTACAAACGCCTGAAGGTACCACGTTCATCTGTCCAAACAATAGTACGCAAGTATAAACACCATGGGACCATGCAGCCGTCATACTGCTCAGGAAAGAGACGCGTTCTGTCTCCTAGAGATGAACGTACTTTGGTGTGAAAAGTGCAAATCAATCCCAGAACAACAGCAAAGGACCCTGTGAAGATGCTGGAGGAAACAGGTACAAAAGTATCTATATCCACAGTAAAACGAGTCCTATATCGACATAACCTGAAAGGCCGCTCAGCAAGGAAGAAGCCACTGCTCCAAAACTGCCATAAAAAGCCAGACTACGGTTTGCAACTGCACATGGGGACAAAGATCGTACTTTTTTGGAGAAATGTCCTCTGGTCTGATGAAACAAAAATAGAACTGTTTGGCCATAATGACCATCGTTATGTTTGGAGGAAAAAGGGGGAGGCTTGCAAGCCGAAGAACACCATCCCAACCGTGAAGCACGGGGGTGGCAGCATCATGTTGTGGAGGTGCTTTGCTGCAGGAGGGACTGGTGCACTTCACAAAATAGATGGCATCATGTGGAAGGAAGATTATGTGGATATATTGAAGCAACATCTCAAGACATCAGTCAGGAAGTTACAGCTTGGTCGCAAATGGGTCTTCCAAATGGACAATGACCCCAAGCATACTTCCAAAGTTGTGGCAAAATGGGTTAAGGACAACAAAGTCAAGGTATTTGAGTGGCCATCACAAAGCTCTGACCTCAACCCTATAGAACATTTATGTGCAGAACTGAAAAAGCGTGTGCGAGAAAGGAGGCCTACAACCTGACTCCGTTACACCAGCTCTGTCAGGAGGAATGGGCCAAAATTCACCCAACTTATTGTGGGAAGCTTGTGTAAGGCTACACGAAACGTTTGACCCAAGTTAAACAATTTAAAGGCAAATCTACCAAATACTAATTGAGTGTATGTAAACTTCTGACCAACTGGGAATGCGATGAAATAAATAAAATCTGAAATAAATCATTCTCTCTACTATTAATCTGACATTTCACATTCTTAAAATAAAGTGGTGATCCTAACTGACCAGATGAAGGTGGTTCCTTCAGTCATTTGGAAATTGCTCCCAAGAATGAACCAGACTTGTGGAGATCTAAAAAAAAAAATTCTGAGGTCTTGGCTGATTTCTTTTGATTTTCCCATGATGTCAAGAAAAGAGGCACTGAGTTTGAAGGTAGGCCTTGAAAGACATCCACAGGTACACCTCCAATTGACTCAAATATTGTCAATTAGCCTATCAGAAGCTTCTAAAGCCATGAAATATTTTTCTGGAATTTTCCAAGCTGTTTAAAGGCACAGTCAACTTAGTGTATGTAAACTTCAGTGAATTATAAGTTAAATAATCTGTCTGTAAACAATTGTTGGAAAAATTACTTGTGTCATGCAGCAAGTAGATGTCCTAACCGATTTACCAAAACCATTGTTTGTTAACAAGAAATTTGTGGAGTGGTTGAAAAACGAGTTAAATGACTCCAACCTAAGTGTATGTGAACTTCCGACTTCAACTGTATACTGTATATACACTGATTGTACAAAACATTTAAGGACACCTGCTCTTTCCATGACATAGACTGACCAGATGAAAGCTATAATCCCTTATTGATGTCACTTGTTAAATCCACTTCAATCAGTGTAGATGAACAGGAGGAGACAGGTTAAAGAAAGATTTTTAAGTCTTGTGACAGTTGAGACACGGATTGTGTATGTGTGCCATTCAGAGGGTGAATGTGCAAGACAAAAGATTTAAATGCTTTTGAACAAGGTATGGTAGTAGGTGCCAGGCGTACCGGTTTGTGTAGAGAAGTGCAACGCTACAGGATTTTTCATGCTCAACAGTTTCCCGAGCGTATCAAGAATGGTTTACCAGCCAACTTGACACGACAGTGGGAAGCATTGATTACCCTTGATTACTAAATGTTAAGCCGAAGTTGTCCTCTGAGGATTATACAAACAGGCTTTTCTAGACAGAGGCAGAGGGAGTTCCCACTGCCACAACAGACTATGATCAAACTAGGCAAACCAGGAAGTAGCTAACCCTCTCATATCCACTCTTCACCACAGGAACTAGAGGAGAACGGCTCATAATAATGCCTGGAACAGAGCAAATGGAATGGCATCATGTGTGTGATGTATTTGATACTATTCCTCTCCAGCCATTACCACTAGCCTGCTCTCCCCAATTAAGGTGCCACCAACCTCCTGTGCTCTTGACCTTTCAGATTTTATTCTTTGATATTATCTTGAACAAAGATCATTGTATCTCGAGAGAACATTATCTTGATCATGAAACTTCCAGGACACGTACAAAGACATCTGTCAAGGATGTATATATTTGAAGTTATTATTAGTCAAATATTGACATTCAAAGTACATAGTAGATGGATAGTAGGTAATACCATCTGTTAGTAGTATTAGAAGAGAAACCAGTGAAGGTGGAGGTTGACATACTCCTGTGGTTACTGTAACACACGTATAAACTATTATGAGTATGGGTGTGCCCTGTGTAAACTATATAGCTACATCGTTTAATATTATAAAACTATAGATAAAACTATCTAAAACTTGTGATTAATGTTATAGTAAGATAACTCCTTCTTTTGCAGCTTTTAGCTGAGGTCTAGTATAGCTTAACGTGAAACCTTTATTGTTTACATGAACAAGACTACAATATACCCGTCCGCTCTAGTAGAAATCAGGCCAAGGTTGATTTATGATGATGAGTAAGCTGAGATATCGCATTCAATTGTTGACTTACTTGACTTACCTTACCTGATGGCATGCCATAGTTAAGTCAACAATTTAATGAGGTATTAATTGGTCTCGGAAATATAGTGTTGAAACTGAATTGACTCTTGCAAAGAGCAAATCCTTAAAGTCAATGTGGCAGAGGGAATCTCAGACAGAGGGACAATTAGAATGTAGCATTTGATATTGCGTTTATTTTGACATTTAATCAAATCAAGCTTTTTTTATACAGAACATTTCAGACATGGACTGCAACGCAATGTGCTTTACAGAACTCACAGGCAGCCAGTAGAGACCTTAAAACCGGTGTAATGTGTGCTCTCCGTCTGGTCTTGGTCAGTACCCATGCTGCAGCATTCTGTATGTTCTGCAGTTGACCAATGGCTTTCTTTGGTAGACCAGACAGGAGAGCATTACAGTAGTCAAACCTGAATGTAATTAAAGCATGGATGAGTCTCTCTGTATCAGCCTGAGAGAAACGTCCACACCTTCGAAATGTTCCTCAGGTGGTAAAAAACAATTTTGGTCGCATTCCTAATGTGTGATTAAAAATTTACTTCAGAATGTAAAAATAACACTTAGGTTTTTTACCTGGTGTTTTATCTTTATTGCCTGTGAATTAAAATATGCTGCTAGATTCTCTCGCTGTGCTCTGGCTCCAACAATAAGTACCTCGGTCTTGTCTTGATTTAGCTGGAGGAAGTTGTGAGCCGTCCAAGTATTTAACTCACTAAAACAGTCTAATAATGTATCCGTGGAGCTAGAGTCCTCTGGTGACACAGAAATGGGAGGTTGGGTATCATCTGTGTAGCAGTGACAATCAATGCTGTGCTTTAATATAGGGTTTATTATGGCATTTAATATCTCATTTCATATTCACAGTGCATACAGTTTATTTGAAAAAGAAACACTAAGAGGGAAGAGGGCAGAGAATTTCAGCTACTTTCCAACACTACAAACACATAAAAACGATTAAACAATACTTTCACACACAGAAAAACAGCCAGTATTGTCACTTACAGCATAAAATACAAGTGGTATAAAAGTATTAAAACAGATGTTCTCCTTTTGGCAATCTGTGGCTTCATCACTATCAAGCATTTTATCTAAACCAATCCCTTGTCTTGCCAATCTCTTACTGCTTAATGATGACTAACTACACTGTACCTAACACCCAGGCAACCAAGTATCAACAAATATCAAACACTACTTTGATATTTGTACTCAAATAAGCAGGTCATGTGAGTGGAAAGGGGTGGGAGGATATAGTATATATGTGTATTTGTATAATGTCTGTAGTTTTTTTTGTCTTCTCACAAAATAAATATGAACACAGATGTGAAACTTGTACTGGTCCCTCTAGTCCCTCGGGACAAGACCTATAAAAAGTCATTTTATTTCCCTGATTTCCGATCAGCTCTTCCTGTGTTGTAAGCTTAACCAATATGGTTAATAATACAACAAAACGGACCCTGGACCAAAGTGTTACTAATCTTTTGATTTAGTCATTCCATGGCATGCTTGTTTCACAGCAAGCTTCATAATAATAAGCAGCAATGAAAACATTGATCATGTCAAATTCTTCACATATTCAGATAATTAAATTCACATTTAAATGGTGAAATGACTGCTGTACATAAACGAATTATCAACCTGAATTATCAACATGATTCAAATGGGTAACAGCAGGAACATGCAGTAGATGTATGTAACAAGAGTTTCCATGATGGCTGTTAATTATAGTAGTCCTGTATCATCTGCTTCTCTTCTTAGAAATGTGAATGCACCTGTAGTTAGTAAACTCTATAATTGCAATATACAGGCTGCCTTAGGTCTACTTTATTTCTTGGGATTTCTCTGGACTTCATTTACTGAGTTCAGCTCATGTTCAGTCCATTGACCAGTCATTTCTCCCATCATGCTGTTCTCCACTTCTTTCACTTCCTGCCTCGTTTCATAACGGCCACAGAATATAGTTCAGACATGACAGTACAATACATTGCTCAATGCTGCTACTTTGAACACAGGCATTATTTTAAGTTTAAGTTTGTCTTGTTGCAAGTCACCATCCCTCCATTTTGTCGTCCGTCAGTTGAGGAGAGATTGTTGTATCAGAGGGAGAAGATGCTCCACACACTCAGTGTTCATACATGTTCAACTGCTGGGTCACGCTTCTTTCCTCCGTGTCTCTCTGCTTCTTCCAGGGAAAACAAAACATGAATCACACACAAGGACTGAAACTGATCTATTCAATCACTATTTAGGTGCATCAATATCAAATTGAATGTGCAAGTACGGTATGAGGTTTGTTAGTCTTATTAGTCTTTTTTTATTTGTAATTCGAACACCTTTGCAGTATGCGCTCTGATTTGTGCCCAGATACTGGCATTTTTTCTAGATCCAAGCAGCATTAACACTTGGACACATATCACAGTGGTATAATAAGGACAAGGGCTCACCGTTGACGTTTCACGCCGGTGACATCTAGCCAGTAAGAAGATCACCAGCAGGACTCCCGCAACCAGCATCACAACCATGCTGACAGACACACCTGCTGCTACTGCTACTTTATCAGGACTCTCAAATAGACTCTCTCTATTGTGCACTGGAAAGCAGAGAGGAAACAGAAAACTTAGAAATAGTTAATACAAACTATGAAATGCTCCAAAAACGTGTTTTAGATGAGAGACGGAGAGGCCAAAAAGCTGAGGAATTTGAAAAGGCAGACCTCTTAGTGTAACTTGACCAAGTGGTGAGAAGGTTTTCCAAATGAAACTCTTAACTTCCTCCCTATTTGTCACAGCAGTGTAACTTTCTTTGTCTACTACTCTTCAACACATCACTGTGTATTCCAGCTTCTTCATTTTTATCCAAACATTTGTGTTCAGTCAGAGGAAACACTATTATCTACACATTGGTAATACTAATAGTTTAGTCCCAAAGATAACGCTGTTGTTTCTCTGTAGTTTCACTCTAGCTTAGAGTTTGTTTTTCCTTTTCTGTATTTATGCCTGTGCATGCCCCTAGATTGCCCCACCCTCATGCACTTTCACACACATACGCATGCACCCACTCCTAGCTTTTCATTCTCATGCATTCCTATGCAGATGTTTTGGGATTTTTGGGTACAAGCTGAGACTAACCAACATTCTTCAATGAAATCACTATGGGACTGAAACTCCTGACCCTGACTACAGTACCATGATTTACTGCTACAGTGTTATGGCTACTGGTGTCACTAGTCTCCTGTACTCACCAGGCTTTTCCTTGCAGGTGGAGTTGAGTTTAGAAGCCTGGTCTGTGTTCTCCACCATACACTGCAGTTTTTCACCCTGACTCCGATCCATGGTCAGGTTGCTGGTCAGACTGTAGAGTCCTGTAGAGTTATCCAGGTGGGTCTCATCCCTCCTGGAGGTGTTCACGAGAGGATGTCCATCCATCTTCCAGTGAATCTGGCCCTTTGGGTATCCCCCGTTGGCTTTACACTGGTACACCACGAACCCCTCTCCCCATCCGGAACCCCCCGAAGCCTGGTCTAGTACCTGGTACATACAGACACTGTAGTTGGCTGGAGAGGAGAGAGGAGATAAATCAACTACAGCATGCCTGAAATGGAGTCATTTATGAAGTAGAAAAGGGGGCGGGAGAACACAAATAAATCAACCATTAGCAGAATGACAATGAACAACAACAAAAAAACAAACAAGCAAAACAAATGTCTTACCAATCACATGCAGAGTGATGTGAATGTAGACCAAAGTCTCGGTTTGAAAGAAGCATTTGTACATCCCATTGTCTGCGACAGTGATGCCTGAGAGGAGCAGGGAACAGTTGTCCTTATCTTCATTCTGAAAGAGACTGACCCTGTTTTGATATCCCTCCCCGATGTTTGTGGTGTTATGTCTTCCACTGTGGTGAAGCACGGTGGTATGGTCTTCTAACTGCCATTTAATGTCCATTCTCTCGTTTCTCTTCTTGCAGGGGCATTGCAGGAGGACGTTTTGTCCCACAATAGCTTGGAGCGGCTCCAAATGGGCTAGAATATTTTTTTAAAGCCCAGTTGAGCAGGTTCAAGGTTAATTTCAATAATGTTTTAGGGAAGTTGCATTGGTCTTTAACAAGATAAGAAAAAACATTGAGAAATGGCAACAACAACAAAATCTCCCCTTGGTACAGAGGAGCACAGTAAACAAGAAGAACCAAACTTTAAAAAGGAGGTATGTGGTTTCTCTCATAACGGTTATTGTGCAATATCACAACACATTGTTTGCCAATGAACATGATACCGCACATTATTGGAACCACACACACACACACACACAAGCGCACACACTTTATATCTCAATGAAGACTGTTTATCAAGCAGAATCTTAAATCTGACTTAGTCAATTGTATCTATACATTTTTATCACACCCACACAAACGTCCACACTTCCTCAGTTCACCTTTCTACTCCTCCCACAAGTATAGTTAAACACGTCCATAGATGGATGACTGGGATTTCACTGTAAACACACACACATACAGGAAGAGTAGAAAGGAGAACTGAGTGTGTGTGTGTTTACAGTGAAATCCCAGTCATACATCTATGGACGTGTTTAACTATACTTGTGGGTATATGCCACACACGAATAGTAAACTAACACAAACACATTTTGTTAGTCCCCACAAGCTCAAATGCTATTTCTAGTGGGTTAAGGTAGAATTAGTGTTAGGGATAGAATTAGGTTTAGGAGTTAGGGTTAAGATTAGATTTTGGGGTTAAAGTTACGGTCAGGTTTAGGGAAAATAGGATTTTGAATGTTTACCGTGACTTCGGAAAGTATTCAGACCCCATTACTTTTCCCACATTTTGTTAGGTATTTTTATTCTAAAATTGATTAAATCGTTTTTCCCCCCCTTACCCGATCTCCCGGGTGGCGCAGTGGTCTAGGGCACTGCATCGCAGTGCTAGCTGCGCCACCAGAGTCTCTGGGTTCGCGCCCAGGCTGGGCTGGGTTCGCTCCCAGGCTCTGTCGCAGCCGGCCGCAACCGGGAGATCCGTGGGGCGACGCACAATTGGCATAGCGTCGTCCGGGTTAGGGAGGGTTTGGCCGGTAGGGAGTGTTTGGCCGGTAGGGATATCCTTGTCTCAGTATGTAAAAAAAATGTTATAAAATGTATGCACTCTACTGTAAGTCGCTCTGGATAAGAGCGTCTGCTAAATGACTAAAATGTAAAATGTTATCAATCTACACACAATACCCCATAATGACAAAGCAAAAACAGGTTTAAAAAAATACATAATATTACATTTACATAAGTATTCAGACCCTTTACTCAGTACTTTGTTGAAGCACCTTTGGCAGCGATTACAGCCTCGAGTCTTCTTGGGTATGACGCTACAAGCTTGGCACACCTGTATTTGGGGAGTTTCTCCCATTCTTCTCTGCAGATCCTCTCAAGCTCTGTCAGGTTGGATGGGGAGTGTTACTGCACAGCTATTTTCAGATCTCACCAGATATGTTTGATCCGGTTCAAGTCCGGGCTCTGGCTGGGCCACTCAAAGACAGTCAAAGACTTGTCCCGAAGCCACTACTGCGTTGTCTTGGCTGTGTGCTTAGGGTTGTTGTCCTGTTGGAAGGTGAACCTTCACCCCAGTCTGAGGTCCTGAGCGCTCTGGAGCAGGTTTTCATCAAGGATCTCTCTGTACTTTGCTCCATTCAGCTTTGCCTCGATCCTGACTGTGTCCCAGTCCCTGCCATTGAAAAACACCCCCACAGCATGATGCTGCCACCACTATGCTTCACCATAGGGATGGTGCAAGGTTTCCTCCAGACGTGACACTTGGCATTCAGGCCAAAGATTTCAATCTTGGTTTAATCCGACCAGAGACTCTTGTTTCTCTTAGCTGGCGGTGCAGGTGATGTATGAGATCATATTTGACATCATGTTTTGAGAGATTAGAAATGATGACAGGTTATTACTTTAAACACATAACCTCATGACGTCGGCCTTGGATTCATTTCTTTCCAACTATTTCCCCTCCTTGCCTCTTTTGACCTCACATTTCCCCAATCCCCTCCAACTCACAAGGCAGGCAATATGCTTGACCTCATCTTTACTAGAGGCTACTCACCTACTAATCTCACTGCAACCCCCCTCCAGGTCTCTGATCACTACTTTGTTTCCCTTTCTCTCTCTCACCACTGGTGTCCCCCAGGGCTCGGTTCTAGGCCCTCTCCTCTTTTCTCTATAAGTCACACGGCTCCGTCATATCCTCACATGGTCTCTCCTATCATTGCTATGTGGATAACACGCATTTCCCCCCTTCCCCCCTTCTGACACCCAGGTGGCGACACACATCTCTGAAGGCCTGGCAGATATCTTAACTTGGATGTTGGCTCACCGCCTTAAGCGCAACCTTGAAGTGCTCTTCCTCCCGGGGAGGGCCTGCGCACTCAGAGACCTCTCCATCAAGGTTGACAACTCCACAGTGTCGACCCTCCCAGAGTGCAAAGAACCTTGGCGTGACCCTGGACAACACCCTGTCGTTCTCTGTAAACATCAAAGCAGTGACCCGCTCCTCCAGGTTCATGCTCTACAACATCCGTAGAGTACGACCCTCTCACACAGGAAGTGGCGCAGGTCCTAATCCAGGCAGTTGTCCTCTCCCGTCTGGATTACTGCAACTCGCTGTTGGCTGGGCTCCTCTTATGCCATCAAACCCCCAGCAACTTATCCAAAATGCTGCAGCCTGCCTGGTTTTCAACCTTCCCAAGTTCTCTCATGTCACCCCGCTCCCGCTCAGCTTAGTCCAAGCACCCCAAGGGTGGAACCAGCTTCCCCTTGAAGCTAGGACTGCAGAGTCCCTTCCCATCTTCCAAAAACAAACTCTATACCAGGTGGTGTCAGAGGAAGGCTCTAAAAATTGTCAAAGACTCCAGCCATAGTCATAGACTGTTCTCTCTGCTACCACACGGCAAGCGGTACCAGAGCGCCAGGTCTAGGTCCAAAAGGCTTCTTAACAGCTTCTACCCCCAAGCCAAAAGACTGCTGAACAGCTAATCAAATGGCTACCTGGACTATTTGGATTGCCCCCCCTTTTTAAATGTATGTATTTATTTATTTTTAAAACGCTGCTGCTACTCGCTGTTTATTCTCTATGCATAGTCATTTTACACCTACCTTATTGTACATATTGCCTAAATTAACTCCACTAACCTTGTCACGCCCTTGTGACTAGGTTGGGCATTCTAGTTTCTTTATTTCTATATTTTCTATTTCTTTGTGTTTGGCCGGGTGTGGTTCTCAATCAGAGGCAGCTGTCTATCGTTGTCTCTGATTGGGAATCATACTTAGGCAGCCTTTTCCCACCTGTGTTTTGTGGGTAGTTGTTTTCTGTATAGTTTAGTTACCTTACAGAACTGTTCATTTTTCTCTTTGTTATTTTTGTTCAATTGTTCTGATTTAATAAAATATCATGAACACGTACCACGCTGCGCTTTGGTCCAATCATTTCCAGGAAGAGGATCGTGACAAACCTCTACCCCCATACATTGAAATCGGTACTGGTACCCCCTGTATATAGCCTCGTTATTTCGTAAATATTTTCTTAGCCAAAAATAAGAGTTAAGTGCTTGTAACTAAGCATTTCACAGTAAGGTTGTTGTATTTGTATTGTACCTGTTGTATTCGGCGCATGTGACAAATAAAATGAGATTTTATTTGAAACCTTACCTCTTCAAACAGTATCTTAAATAATCCTCCTCCTCACCTCAACCATCCTCCCCTCCAAAAAAAACTTTACCCAAAATTTAAGGTTGAATATTAGTGTTGAGATTTCAATACATAACAATTACACCAAAGCATAAATTACAAAGCTCATTATCAAACTACAAAACAACAGACAAGACTGCATAGGATTTCAATTAGGGGGGCGTCTCTATTGGGTGTTTACAAAACACCAAAATGTGTGCCTAATGACATTCGGCGATTGCCATTGATTAGGCCTATATTAATTGATGCGTCAAACTGACAAATTTACCTTTTTTGTAACCTGAAAAGTCGGGACACCTGAAATAGGGCTGAAATTGTCCCGGGGAAAACGGGATGGTCACCCTTACCATGAACTTCAAATAGGTCTACCGCTAGACAGTGATGTAGTGGTAAAAAAAAAGATTGGTGTGTAAACTCTGATCCGACGTCACCTTCCAACACACACAAAAACACACTCCCTGATGCTCCCCTTTGGTGCCGGAGAGGGAGTATAGGTGACACCTACATAACGTCTGTATAGGTGACACCTACATAACGTCTGTATAGGTGACACCTACATAACGTCTGTATAGGTGACACCTACATAACGTCTGTATAGGTGACACCTACATAACGTCTGTATAGGTGCATTTGCATTCTCTCAAGATGCTGAAGGAAATAAATCATATTTTTCCTCTCCTGTTGCCAAGTCAAATATTTGCCTACATTTGGTGTAAAATTTTACTGCAATAAATGCTTAATTCTGCAGGAGTTAAAATTAAGGCTATATGAGAGGTTATAGACCTACAGTCAGTGTCCAGATTTCAGTTTCCATTAAACCCATCTGTAGGCTACAGTTCTCTTGACGTGCAATAGGCCTATTTGAAGTCCCCATCTTGTGTCTGTCAAATTTGTATAGCACCTCACAATCATCACACATAACATGGTCATGACTTGAAAACCAACCTATACACTGATGATATCTTAATAACACCTTCAAATCCCAGCTGTTCCTTACCGAGGTGCTACAGCTTATAAGAGGATTTGACCAATTTTCTGGATATAAAGTGAATTAGAGTAAGAGTGAGGATATTCCTCTGAACCACACCTCCCTTCATATGGAAATCACAAGGTATGAAATACCTAGGGATAAATATCAGGTCACCGATCAGTAAGATATTTGATCTATATGGACCAGGTTTCCTAAAAACCATTATGGTTGAGATTAAGAGATGGACAGTTTTACCTTCATCACTATGGGGTAGAGCAGTGATAAAGATGAACATACTCCCTAGACTATCGTTCCTTAAGTCAGCTATACCACTTCAGTTCCCTCAGTACTGGTTTAAAGAGATAGGTAGTTTATTTTCTGGCTTGTTGTGGAAAGAGAAGAAACCAAGAATTAACCATAAAAACTGTCCATGTCAAGAAGCAAGGGTGGATTAGGTGTTCCTGATGTTTATTAGTATTACTTGTTTTGTAATGCAATATACCTATTGTCATGGGGGAATAGAAATGGGACAATAGCAGGCAGCTGGGAGTGGCTAGAGGAGAAAACTGTGACAGAACATAAGTCAATCTCCTTATCACTACGGTATTACCCCAAGATCCACTGTAAGATAAATAACCTACTACTGGAGTTTCCATGTGCAGTGGCTAAGATGCTTCATAAAAGGTTATCTATCAATGGAGCATCCCTCCCTTCATGTCCAATAGGGAACAACCCCTTGTTTACTGCTGGGAAACAGACATTGGTAAATATTACCTGGCAATGCCAAAACATCAGTCAGGTGGGGCAGGTCGTAAGGGATGGTGATATCATACCATTTAAAAAGTTGATTGCAGAGTTTGGCCTGAATGATATAGCATTTCCACCCTATTTACAGCTCAAGTCAATAATAAAATGTATTTCCTCAAAGGGTATTGATGTGGGATCTAAAAGTGTGATGGACAACAAACTGAGGGATGCTGCTAATGGGAAAGGAATGGTTTCCGCCTTATACAAGCCCATTGGCCACTCCTCCCTTAACAGCAACATCCTTACTCCGATACACTAGGAACAGGACTTGGGTATATCTCTCACCGCAGCACAGTGGGATGCAATATGGAAAAACACAACATCCATATCCAACTGTCTAAGGTATACAATTATTAAAATGAAGGACTTGCACAGGGATTATATCACACTTCACAGGTTGAAAAACATGGATCAAAGCCTTTCAGATGTGTGTTGGCATGGCTGCGGTGAGGTTGGTACACCAATGAATCTGTTTTGGAAATGTCCAGTCGTTAAAAGATTTGCCTGATGTAGATTATATGTTGAGTGTATGTATCCCACTTTGTCTTGTGGTGTGCCTGTTAGGAAGTAGGGTGGACAATATCCAACCTAGAACCACGCAACGTATCATTGCATTGGCCTTCCTAAGAGTCAAACGGACAATACTTATGAATTGGAAAGAGTGTAAACCTCAGTGCTTAGCATGGACATTTGGTTAAGGGAATTCATGGATTTATTGACTATAAAACGAGCGGCATCGGCCCTCCAGGACTATGACAATGGCCTAGAGCAGGGATGGGCAACTGGCATGCGGCCCCCCTTCTGTAGGCCCGCGGACCAGTTTCACACACAGGAACTCAGTTGGGGTCTCAACTTACTGTTGAAAGTTAGAATAATAGAATATACAAGGTGCAATTTCGGAATTTGGTTGTGCATCAACAGTCACTCAATTAGCCCCTGTCAGCTAAATGTTTTTAGATTGGTAAGTTTGTCTAGAGGACAGCTATCTAAACTTGTAGTAAGTCAAGCCCCCCCACCCAGGCTTGACTTCAGCTGTGTTACACAGGATGCCTGTGGCAGGGCTGGCTGTGTGTCCTGGCAAGACCCAGGCTGAATTTGTCCAATATAAACATATAAAAAAAATATTTAAAAAAATGTTTCCCATTCGGAGTAAACAACTTTCTGCTGATCAAGTCTCTTCTTGTCCTGAAGCTGTCAAGCAGCAATAGCAAAAGTGATATCTTCCTCTCTCAAAGGACAATGTGTGTGGGCCTGCTTGATATACAAAGAGAAGTGTATACGTGCATGTGAAAATAATAATAGTATTGTAGATGGATGACTGGGATTTTACTGTAAATGTAACAGTATAACTTTAGTACGTCCCCTCGCCCCGACCTCGGGCGCGAACCAGGGACCCTCTGCACACATCAACAACTGACACCCACGAAGCGTCGTTACCCATCGCTCCACAAAAGCCGCGGCCCTTGCAGAGCAAGGGGAAACCCTACTTCAAGTCTCAGAGCAAGTGACGTAACCGATTGAAACGCTATTAGCGCGTACCCGCTAACTAGCTAGCCATTTCACATCCGTTACACTTCCGACCTCCTCCTTTTCCGCAGCAACCAGTGATCCGGGTCAACAGCATCAATGTAACAGTATAACTTTAGACCGTCCCCTCGCCCCGACCTCGGGCGCGAACCAGGGACCCTCTGCACACATCAACAACTGACACCCACCAAGCGTCGTTACCCATCGCTCCACAAGAGCCGCGGCCCTTGCAGAGCAAGGGGAAACCCTACTTCAAGTCTCAGAGCAAGTGACGTTTGGTGACGTTTATTTTATTTACTAAATATTTAGTTAACTACATTTTTTTTAAACTGCATTGTTGGTTTAGGGCTGGTAAGTAAGCATTTCACAGTAAGGTCTACAGCTGTTGTATTCGGCGCATGTGACAAATAACATTAGATTGGATTTGATTTGACACACTCAGATGGATGAATGGGATGTTACTGTAAATACACACAGGAGGGGAAGTAGAAAGGAGAACTGAGGATGTGTGACATGTGGAAGGATATTTGGAGCATGTGACAAGATTGGATTTGATTTGACATACACATAGATGGATGAATGGGATGTTACTTTAAACACACACACACACACACACACACACACACACACACACACACACACGAGGGGGAGTAGAAAGCAGAACTGAGGATGTGTGGGAGAATGTGTGGGTGTGACTAAAAGGTTTGAGGAACTGCAATTATGAAGATTCTGCTTGATAAACAGTCTTCATTGAGGGAACCAGAAACAACAACCTTCACCTCAGAACCATGTCTCAGTTGAAGATATACTGAATATCCACAGAGGTTGAGGATGTGTTGCAACAAGAGACATGAGTTTAAGACAACATAACACTATAAGCAATTGAGATGTATTGCTGACCATTACTACCCCTCCTAAACTTTGCATCTACACCATGTCTCTATTGAGGCAATGAGAATAACTTACCTGAGGCACACAGGAAGACTGCTACTAACCACAGGACAGTCCACATGACAATGTGTGTTCTGAAGGTGAAAATGGATACATATGTCAGAGGCTTGCTGATTAACATGAAGAACCATAATAGAATCACAAATTGCATTGCAGGATAGGTGGTGGGTTAATATTGTCTGATTGGTGGATTGCTTTAGATTTAGGATATTGTTTAGAACATAAATGTAAAAAGGAGACACTAGCTAGGTTTCCATCCAATTGGCGACAGATTTTCACACAAATATTCTAAAATCTGCATAACAACAATATGCAAATGTTCTTGCGCATTTTCCATCAAATTGCCTTGTTGCTGGTAAAATGCTGTGCGTGATTACCTATAGTAGTGCATATAAAAATTACTTCTGTAGTTAAATTCCCAGGTACCGAATAGAAAATAAAAGTTAATTGGGTTTCCATCGCACGTGCGTTCTAGCCAACAGCTCGCAGATACAGTGCGGGTATTGTAAAAAACGCCAGCCCTCTCAATCCGATTGGCCTTCAGACACTTCACACCTCTGTTCATACACCAAGTTAGAGCGTGTTCACCTGCCGTCTTGAGAAAGATGGCAGGTGACATGCTGTTTCCTTACTAAAGTGTTGTGTGCGTCCATTGGCATGCATGCTACCTCGGGTTAGTGTGGTTAGCCGGTTTATATTGTTTGTATGTTACCGCTGCAATGTATAGCCTTAGATGATACTGCTGTATTAAAGGGCAACATTGCAGAGTTTCTAGAGGTGAGGGAATGGCCAAATCCTATCTGCATGTGCACTTTGATTTACGGCCTAGGAGCCTAGTAACAGTGCCTTTTTAGATCGGATAAGATCTGTAGTCAGGCCTAAGAGAGGGCCATAAATATTTCTTTTTTTTGTTGTTATTTTTAATTTGAGTATATTATTTATTTAAATTTTAGTTGTACCCCTTTTTCTCCCCAATTGGTAGTTACATTCTTGTCCCATGCGTCCTCCAAAACAGAGCCGTGCGTCCTCCAAAACACGACGCCGCCAAACCGCACTGCTTCTTGACACAATGCTCGCTTAACCCGGAAGCCAGCCGCACCAATGTGTCGGAGGAAACACCGTACACCTGGCGACAGTGTCAGCGTGCATTGCGCCCGGCCCACCACAGGAGGCGCTAGATCGTGATGGGACAAGGACAATCCAGCCGGCGAAACCCTCCCCTAACCCGGACGACGCTGGGCCAATTGTGCGACGCCTCATGTGTCTCCCGGTCGCGGCCGGCTACAACACAGCCTGGGATTGAACCAGGATCTGTAGTGACACAGTGCCTTAGACCGCAGCGCCACTCGGGAGGCTTGAAGGCCATACATCTTAAGTGCCTAGGCCTTCTATTTCTCTCTCTGGCTACATACTGTATATATTCATGCTGTGTGAATATCCAAGTGTTTGCATGTTATACTATAGCATCCATTGTTAGAACAGCATGCCATATATATCACGTCATCTCTTTACTATTGTATGTATATTTCATTAGCCTCTTGTATATGGATCCTAATGATAGTTTATTCTGCCTTTCCTTAGAACCACACAAAAATCACTTCTATGTGTGTGTGCTAATGTGTGGTGGTGAACTAGAGAATAAAACTCTGAATATGGACACATCTGCCTGGTTCTTGCTGGAAAGCCTGTAGCGAGGTCAGACCAAAGTAAAGTCAGCATTATGTCACTAGTGGGTGAGGGCATCTACAGTGCAATCGGAAAGTCTACAGACCCCTTCCCTTTTTCCACATTTTGTTACGTTACAGCCTTATTTTAAATTCTTAAATTAATTGTTTTCCTCATCAAGCTACACACATAACGACAAAGCGAAAACAGGTTTTTAGAGATTTTAGCAAATTTATAGAAAATATACATTATTTTCATAAATATTCCAAACCTTTGCTATGAGACTCAAAATTGAGCTCAGGTGCATCCTGTTTCCATCAATCATCCTTGAGATGTTTCTTCAACTTCATTGGAGTCTACCTGGGGTAAATTCAATTGATTGGACATGATTTGGAAAGGCACACACACCATAAGGTCCCACAGTTGACAGGGCATGTCAGAGCAAAAACCAAGCCATGAGGTCGAAGGAATTGTCCATAGAGCTACGAGACAGGACTGTGTTGAGGCACAGATCTGGGGAAGGTTACCAAAAAATGTCTGAAGCATTGAAGGTCCTCAAGAACACAGTGGCCTCCATCATTCTTAAATGGAAGAAGTTTGGAACCACCAAGAGTCTTCCTAGAACTGGCTGGCCGCCCGGCCAAACTGAGCAATCTGGGGAGAAGGGCCTTGGTCAGGGAAGTGACCAAGAACCAGATGGCCACTCTGACAGAGCTCCTGAGTTCCTCTGTGAAGATGAAGAATCTTACAGAAGGACAACCATCTGTGCAGCACTCCACCAATCAAGCCATTATGGTAGAGTAGCCAGACGGAAGCCACTCCTCAGTAAAAGGCACATGACAGCCCATTTGGTTTCCTATAAGGCACCTAAACAACATTCTATGGTCTGATGAAACCAAGATTGAACTCTTTGGCCTGAATGCCAAGCGTCACATCTGGAGGAAACCTGGCACCATCCCTATGGTGAAGGATGTTTTTCATTGGCAGGGACTGGGAGACAAGTCAGGATCGAAGGAAAGATAAACGGAGCAAAGTACAGAGAGATCCTTGATGAAAACCTGCTTTGAGGACCTCAGACTGGGGCAAAGGTTCACCTTCCATTAGGACAACAACCCTAAGCACACATCTAAGACAACTCAGGAGTGGCTTCGGGACAAGTCTCTCTCTCTCTCTCTCTCTCTCTCTCTCGTGGCCCAGTCAGAGCCCGGACATGAACCCAATTGAACATCTCTGGAGAGACTTGAAAAAAGCTGTGCAACAAAGGTGCTTCAAAGTACTGAGTAAATGGTCTGAATACTTATGTAAATGTGATATTTCATAGTTTTGTTTTTCTTCTTCAAAAATGTCTAAAAACCTGTTTTTGCTTTGTCATTATGGGGTATTGTGTGTAGATTGAGGGGGATTTAAAAAAAAATCCAATTCATAATAAGGTTGTAATGTAACAACCAAGTTAACCCACATGGTACACTTTTTGGGGGCATGTGCTAGCAACGACTTTGAAGAGTGCACTTTCACTGGTAGGTAATTAGAGCCTATTGACACCCCAACCCTTGTAATATTGGACACCCAGTGTATCTGTCCACATGATATTAAAAGCTTGTGACAGTTATTAATTAATTCTATGCAGTTATGAAACTAAACACTACATGGGTGAATTTGTGACAAGTATGGTAACAAACATTTGTTGTTAAAACCCCTGTAATTAAACACTGCAATTAACACCAGTTAGTTACATGTTGTAATGACAATTAACTACAAGACGTGTATTCACACTGTAATAAAGACCCCTTAAAATGAAGTGAATCATGTTTTGTGATGTGAAATATGAATCATAGCTTAATTCCCTCCGCCCACACATAATACATTAAATTCACTTCCATTTCTTACTACCGTTCTAGTCAAAGTATATTGCATGAACATATTATCATTAACTTACCTATAGTTTTCCATTTTCTGCAGAAATTATAATGAATGTAAGCAGGAGATCAAAGTTTGGCGTGAATCCGCGATGGACGGCAAACGTGGAAAGAGTGAGTCAGCAGTGTCAACTGTCGATTTTTTTTCCTTTGACGTCACGGTTCCAGAAATTGGGCAATTAGCTTGTGTATTTGACTGCCGTTAAGATCAGAACGCTCGGATCAATCCTACTCCTCAGCTAGTTTCCAGTGTGCGCTCACTGAATGCTCCAAGAGCGAAACGCTCAGAATTTATGACCGGACAATCTGATAACGCTCTGAATTAACGAACGCCCAGAGCGATTGCTCTTAAAGAACACACCTTTACACGAGGTTTTAAAAATAGGTTATATTTTACACATAATTCCATGACATACAGTAAGGCATTGTTGGCAGAATAGATGGATGCAGTTCAATCCATGATTCACTAATACATTTCTTGGTAGTCCCAAAAAAGATTGCTATCAGGTTGTAAATCACAGCTGCCTGGTACATTGTTTGTGATGTGAAATGGCTAAAGTTTCAATCTGTGACGTTACTAGCTCTGAGACCTTGAAGTAGTTGTTCCCCTTGCTCTGCAAAGGCCACGGCTTTTGTGGAGCGATGGGTAACGATGCTTCGAGGGTAGATGTTGTCGATGTGTGCAGAGGGTCCCTGGTTCGAGCCCTGGTAGGGGCGAGGAGAGGGACGGAAGTTATACTGTTACATTTGCTGCCCCCATCCATTCGGGATGCACCGTTTCAGTAATGACTCAATATTTTGAACAAAAACTGAGATGGTAACTCTGAGAAGGTAATTAAGGCTGGGGAATGTCAATAGAAGCAAACAAGCAAGGGCAAAGATCACAAGTCAGTCATAACGTGTCCAATAGCCTAGCGCACGTGTCAAACAAGGCCCGCATGCCGAATAGGACACACAAACTAGTATAAACTAGTCAACAGTTGAGTCATCTACTTTGTGAAACTACAGCCTGATGCGCTGGCATTTACAGCAAGCAGCAGAGAGAAAGTGTACAAATGCCACCGTCATAGCTAGGCTACTAAATGTTGCAGTCTGGCTTCGGGTTTTAAAGCTTGACAATGAATAACCGAACAACAAAACCTGCAACAAAACACCATGCAAAAGACAAACATGTTGGCCTATTACAGCAACATTTGAGCAGTAGTGTCACGTGTGCTCCCTCTCTGGCCTCTAGGTCACCAGGCTGCTCGTTATGGCGCACACCTGTCACCATCATTACGCACATCAGCGCATAATGACACTCACCTGGACTCCATCAACTCCTTGATTACCTGCCTTATATATGTCACTCCCTTTGGTTACTTCCCCATGCGTCATTGTTTCAGTTTCCTGTCTGTGCATTGTTCGTGTTTCTTGTTTTGTATTATGTTTCATTTATTAAAACACTCACTCCCTGAACTTGCTTCCTGACTCTGAGCGCACATCGTTACAAGTAGCCTTGGCTACTCAACTACAATACATAGCAGCAAAGGATGGACAAATATTATTTTGTTTTAATATATGAAAATGCTATATACAGCATCCTACGTACATACGCAGAACAATATAAACGCAACAATTTAAAATATTTTATTGAGTTACAGTTTAGGAAATCAGTCAATTTAAATAAGTACGGCCACAATCTGAGTATCACATGATTAGGAATTCAGATATGCATATGTTGGTCACAGTTACCTTAAAAACAAATGTCAGTATCTGGTGGGCCCACCATTTGCCTCATGCAGCAGGACACATCTCCTTCTCATAGTTGATCAGGCTGTTGACTGTGGAATGTTGTCCGACTCCTCTTCAATGGCTGTGCGAAGATGCTGGATATTGGCGGGAACTGGAACACGCTGTCGTACACATCGATCAAGAGCATCCCAAACATGCTCAATGGGTGATATGTCTGGTGGGTATGCAGGCCATGGAAGAACTGGGACATTTTCAGCTTCCAGAAATTGTGTACAGATCCTTGCGATGGGGCCATGCATTATCATGCGGAAACATGAGGTGAGGGGAGCGAATGGCAATACAATGGGCCTCAGGATGTCGTCACGGTATCTCTGAGCATTCAAATTGCCATCGATAAAATGCAATTGTGCTGTTGTCCGTAGCGTATGCCTGCCCATACCAAAACCCCACTGCCACCATGGGGCACTCAGTGGTAGTCAGTGGACATTCTGAACCTTGTTTGAGTCCAGTAGGTCACATGACCAAGGAGCTATTGAAATTAGAAAGTTTGAAAAATGTATGTAAAAACGTGTGAGATGAAAATGGACAAACTAAAAGGTGTGCAATGTGTAGGCCTACTCAGTGCACATTCTGAACCTTGTCAGTAGATCACATGATCAAGGAGCTATTGAAATTTTGAAAAATTAATGTAAAATCGTGTGAGATGAAAAGGGACAAACTAAAGGGTGTGCAAGTTTAGTCAGTGGACATTCTGAACCTTGTTTGAGTCCAGTAGGTCACACAACCAAGGAGCTATTGAAATTAGAAACATTGAAAAACATAATTTAATGTAAAATTGTGAGATAAATGAACAAACTAAAGGGTGTGCAATGTGTAGGCCCATTGAGTGTACATTCTGAACCGTGTTTGAAGTCAGTAGGTCACATGACCAAGGAGCTATTGAAATTCAAATGTAAAAAAAGTTTGTACTTTGTTTACTCTCCCAAACTTATTCAACTAGGAATACACAATGCTGCGCACATTTCCACATTTATTAGTTTTACAAAACAAATTAATATCCAAATCGTGAAATTAAGACTGTGCAATGTTGTGCACAATGTTTCCAACATCATGACACTTATTTGGAGTCTGTTGCTCAAGTAGTTTGAAAGCTATTGAGGTTTGAAAGCGCGAATATCCGTTGAATATCCAACCTGAAACTGTCTTTACCTCGGTTCTGTTCACAAAATTGACATCAGCAAACCGCTCACCCACACGGTGCCATACACGCTGTCTGCCATCTACCAGGTACAGTTGAAACTGGCAAAAGTGAGCTTTTGACACCTGAAGTCGGGTCAAGACCCTGGTGAGGACGACGAGAATGCAGATGAGCTTCCCTAAAACGGCTTCTGACATTTTGTACAGAAATGATTCAGTTGGGCAAAACAACAGTTTCATCAGCTGTGCAGTTGGCTGGTCTCAGATGATCCTGCAGGTGAAAAAGCCGGATGTGGAGGTCCTGGGCTGTCGTAGTTACACGTGGTCTGCGGTTGTGAGGCTGTTGGAGGTACTGCCAAATTCTCTAAAACGACATTTTATGGTAGAGAAATGAACATTACATTTTCTGGCAACAGCTCTGGTGGACATTCCTACAGTCAGCATGCCAATTACACACTCCCTCAAAACTTGAGACATCTGTGGCATTGTGTTGTATGACAAAACGGCACACTTTTGTTGTCCCCAGCACAAGGTGCACCTGTCAAATCAAATCTTATTGGTCACATAGACATGGTTAGCAGATGTTAATGTGAGTGTAGCGAAATGCTTGTGCTTCTAGTTCTGACAGTGCAGTAATATCGACTACCTCATACACACAATGTAAGGGGATGGAATAAGAATATGTACATATAAATATATGGATGTGTGATGGCCGTGCGGCATAGGCAAGATGCAATAGATGGTATAAAATACAGTATATACATATGAGATGAGTAATGTAGAATATGTAAACATTATTGAAGTGGCATTACTTAAAGTGACTTGTGATACCATTATTAAATCAATTTTTAAAGTGGCCAGTGATTTGAGTCTGTGTAATGATCATGGTGTTTAATCAGCTTCTTGATATGCCACACCTGTCAGGTGGATTTAATATCTTGGCAAAGGAGAAATGCTCACTAACAGGGATGTAAACAAATGTGTGTACAACATTTGAGAGAAATAAGCTTTTAGTCCATATTAAACATTTCTGGGATCTTTTATTTCAGCTCATGAAAAAAGGGACCAACACTACATGTTGCGTTTATATGTGTTTGTTCAGTGTAAGTGAACGTTATAAAGGGACATTGTTTTATTTGAAAAAATATGTCCAGTTTGGGTCGTAGTTGGACAGTTTATTGTCAAAACAAATAGCCGCAATTTCATTGTTTTTCTGATAGAGTTTGACACCCTGGGCTAGCCTATCAATTTATGTAACTAGCTATTTATTTAGCAAGCTAAAGACACACAGTATAACCATTAGCTAGCTAGCTAGCTGCTGGAAGGATGTAATGTCAATGGAGGAGTGGGTGAGTGACCGACGTTTTCCCCTCATATCGTTTTCGTTGGCTATAGCTAGAGATGCTGCAGGTGTTAATCTCTTCGTTTTCAAATGTCTCTGGCAGTATAACCGTGGAATCTGATGGAATAGCCTACATCAACTCCATCGGCCACCCAGACATCCTTGTCTTTTGCTCATGAGCCTAATAAATTGGTACAGTAATACTTGCACTGGCAGAAATGAGCCTTAAAGCACATGCCACCAGAGGGCAGTACATCTACATCAGAAAGGTCAACATTGCCTCAACCCAGAACCAAAACTCAGGATTATAGAACCATTGCTTGGGACAGTGTTCAAACAAAACACTATATTTTCCTTTAAAATCTGAACAACACATTTAAATTAAATGACACATAAAGTTGTATTATACCTAATTAAGTTGATATTGACCATTATATTCCTCCTGTCAAGTGGATCACATATTCTTGTTAACTTTCTGACTGAAGAGCACTACAGAGTACATCACTTCCTGCCATTTAGGACCTCAATACCAGGCGGTGTTAGAGGAAGGCCCAAAAAATTGTCAAAGACCCCTGCCACCCTAGTCATAGTATGTTCTCTCTGCTACTGCAAGGCAAGCGGTACCGGAGCGCCAAATCTAGGTCCAAAAGGCTCCTTAACAGCTTCTACCCCCAAACTATAAGACTGCTGAACAATTAATCAAATGGCTACCCAGACTATTTGCCTTGACCCCCCTTTTTTTTTTTTACACTGCTGCTACTTGCTGTTTATTATCTATGCATAGTCACTTTACCCCTACCTACATGTACATATTACCTCAATTACCTCGACTAACCTGTACCCCCACACATTGACTCGGTACCGGTACTCCCTGTATATTGCCTTGTTATTTTAATTTTATTGTTACTTAAAAAAAAATGTTTTGTTTATTTAATCAATATTTTCTTATCTCTTATTCTTCTTAACTACATTGTTGATTAAGGACTTGTACAGTGCCTTGCAAAAGTATTCATCCCCCTTGGCGTTTTTCCTATTTTGTTGCATTACAACCTGTAATTTAAATTGAATTTTATTTGGATTTCATGTAATGTACTAACACAAAATAGTCCAAATTGGTGAAGTGAAATGAAAAAAACAACTTGTTTCAAAAAATTCAAAAGAAATTCAAATGTGAAAGTGGTGCATGCATATGTATTCACCCTCTTTGCTATGAAGCCCCTAAATAAGATCTGGTGCAACCAATTGCCTTCAGAAGTCACATAATTTGTTAAATAAATTCCACCTGTGTGCAATCTAAGTGTCACATGATCTCAGTATATATACACCTGTTCCGAAAGGCCCCAGAGTCTGCAACACCACTAAGCAAGGGGCAACATGAAGACCAAGGAGCTCTCCAAACAGGTCAGGGACAAAGTTGTGGAGAAGTACAGATCAGGGTTGGGTTATAAAAAAATATCAGAAACTTTGAACATCCCATGGAGCACCATTAAATCTATTACAAAAAAATTGAAAGAATATGACACCACAACAAACGTGCCAAGAGAGGCATGCCCACCAAAACACACAGACCAGGCAAGGAGGGCATTAATCAGACATGCAACAAAGAGAACAAAGATAACCCTGAAGGAGCTGCAAAGCTCCACAGCAGAGATTGGAGTATCTGTCCATAGGACCACTTTAAGCCGTACACTCCACAGAGCTGGGGTTTACGGAAGAGTGGCCAGAAAAAAATAAGCCAACACGTTTGGTGTTCGCCAAAAGGCATGTGGGAGACTCCCCAAACATATGGAAGGAGGTACTCTGGTCAGATGAGACTAAAATGTAGCTTTTTGGCCATCAAGGAAAACGCTATGTCTAGCGCAAAACCAACACCTCTCATCACCCCGAGAACACCATCCCCACAGTGACAGCATCATGCTGTGGGGATGTTTTTCATCGGCAGGGACTGGGAAACTGGTCAGAATTGAAGGAATGATGGATGGCGCTAAATACAGGGAAATTCTTGAGGGAACCTGTTTCAGTCTTCCAGAGATTTGAGACTGGGACAGAGATTCACCTTCCAGCAGGACAATGACCCTAAGCACACTGATAAAGCAACACTCGAGTGGTTTAAGGGGAAACATTTAAATGTCTTGGAATGGCCTAGTCAAAGCCCAGACCTCAATCCAATTGAGAATCTGTGGTATGACTTAAAGATTGCTGTACACCAGCGGAACCCATCCAACTTGAAGGAGCTAGATCAGTTTTGCCTTGAAGAATGGGCAAAAATCCCAGTGGCTAGATGTGCCAAGCTTATAGAGACATACCCCAAGAGACTTCCAGCTGTAATTGCTACAAAAGGTGGCTCTACAAAGTATTGACTTTGGGGGGTGAATAGTTATGCAAGCTCAAGTTCTGTTTTTTGTGTTATTTCTTGTTTGTTTCACTCCCAAAAATATTTTGCATCTTCAAAGTGGTAGGCATGTTGTATAAATCAAATGATACAAAACCCCCCAAATCTATTTTAATTCCAGGTTATAAGGCAACAAAATAGGAAAAATGCCAAGGGGAGTGAATACTTTTGCAAGCTACTGTAAGTAAGCATTTCACGGTATTTGGCACATGTGACAAATAAAATGTGATTTCTTTGGCAGAAGGAACCTCTCCTCTGTCCATCTGGCCACTGTGAGGCTAAAAAGTAAGGTAAACAAACAGTTTCAGATCAGTTATTTTCAGATTCACATTTTTCTCTGGAATAATAAAGTACATTACGTCAAAAAGTGATTTTCCTGTGTTATATATTTTCAGACTGAGGTTGGAATAATACTGTGTAATTGTGAAAATGACGATAATGCTGTTTTCGTGCAAGAACTGTTTGAATAGACTGTCAAATTTCAGCCTGTTTTGGTGGGATGGAGTTTTGGCCTGCCTGGCGACATCACCTGGCGGTATAAATTAATAGACCAATAACAAAAATAGTTTCAAACTTCTCTGCCAATAACAGCTAGTTTTCACATTATATATCTCTCCCATTAGGCTCATCCAATTAGGCCCCTTACTCAGACCACTTATAGACAGTCCTAGCAAAGTTCTTGCTTGCGAAATTGCTCTTTGCTAAGAAGCTACACTATATGACTAAAGGTATTTGGTCACCTGCTTGTTGAATATCTCATTCCAAAATCATGGGCATTAATATGGAGTTGGTCCTTCCCAGATGGCAGAAAAGGGGGGCTTTCCACTAGATGTTGGAACATTGCTGCGGGGACTTGCTTCCATTCAGCCACGAGCATTAGTGAGGTCGGGCGTTGATGTTGGGCGATTAGGCCTGGCTCGCAGTCGGCGTTCCAATTCATCCCAAAAGTGTCTGATAGGGTTGAGGTCATGGCACTGTGCAGGCCAGTCAAGTTATTCCATACCGTGCTTTGTGCACGGGGGCATTGTCATGCTGAAACAGGAAAGGGCCTTCCCCAAACTGTTGCCACAAAGTTTGGAAGCACAGAATCGTAGAATGTCATTGTATGCTATAGCTTTAATATTTCCCTTCATTGGAAATAAGGGGCCTAGCCCGAACCATGAAAAATAGCCCCAGACCATTATTCCTCCTCCACCAAACTTTACAGTTGGCACTAAGCATTGGGGCAGGTAGCGTTCTCCTGCATCAGCCAAACCCAGATTTGTCTTTCGGACTGCCAGATGATGAAGCGTGATTAATCACTCCAGAGAATGCGTTTCCACTGCTCCAGAATCCAATGGTGTTGTGCTTTACACCACTCCAGCTGACACGTGGCATTGCACGCGCATGGTGATGATAGGCTTGTGTGCGCCTGCTCGGCCATGGAAACCCATTTCATGAAGCTCACGACGAACAGTTCTTGTTCCGACGTTGCTTCCAGAGGCAGTTTGGAACTCGGTAGTGAGTGTTGCAACCGAGGACAGATGTTTTTATGCACTACGCGCTTCAGCACTCGGTGGTCCCGTTCTGTGAGCTTGTGTGGCCTACCACTTTGTGGCTGAGCCGTTGTTGCTGCTAGACTCCACTTAACAATAACAGCACTTTCATTAGACCAGGGCAGCTCTAGCAGGGCAGATATTTGACTAACTGACTTGTTAGAAAGGTGTCATCCTATGACGGTGCCACGTTGAAAGTCCCTGAGCTCTTCAGTAAGGCCATTCTCCTGCCAATGTTTGTCTATGGAAACGGCATGGTTGTGCGCTCAATTTTATACACCTCTCAGCAAAGGGTATGGCTGAAATAGCTAAATCCACTAATTTGAAGTGGTGTCCACATACTTTTGTGTATATAGTGTATCTCTGTTCATTTTTGACAATTTTAATTGAAAAAAAATAACAGTAAGGTACTTAATATTAAATGTTACCCAGAAATAGGCTGTCATTGTAAATTATAATTTGTCCTTAACTGACTTGCCTAGTTAAATAAAGGTTAAATTAAACAATGAAAAAATATATATAATGATTTGATATTGCGTTAAAAACTGCTGCATTTTGGGATTGCCTAATTCTTTTAGGATTGTGAAATTAGGTTTTAGTGGTATGTATGTCTTTGTGTGTGTGTGTATCATCAGAACTAGCCTATAGGGACATTTCATAAACAAAGAATGAATGAGAGCAGATTAAACATGAGGAAACCTTCATGTTTGTAGGAGACAGAGGGGGGGAAAGAGATCTTTCTCTATAAAGTGTATGACTAGGTGTGTTAAACATCTGCTCACCTTTCGGCCTATATCCCACAATCGGAGCTGGCTGCAGTCCTGTCTCCCTCAAGTTTCTTCCCATAGGCTAGCCTATTCTCTCGGGCCGCAATCACACACTATTGGCCCGGTCAGGTGACAGGCTTTGGGGAAGCTGGCCAGCCTCGTTCTCGCTTTCCATCATTAAACACGCCATCGCCAACCGGGAGTGCACGGGAACGGGATAGAGCATCGGATTTATCGGAATATTTTTCAGATATTGGACAAAACTGATTTAGGGTCAACGGCATGGGCGAGCGAACGGCATTTCTGCTGTTATGGGTTGCGACCTTGACGCTGGCATCTGAGGTAAGAAAAGGGGAGAACAGGTCAGCGTTCTTCGTGTATCGGGAAAAGCACGAACCTCCATAAGCTAGTTCCCGTCCCTGTAGCAGCGGAGGATATGGGTGAACTGAAGGCAGGAGGAGTGAAAATAACGGAATTCAGACCCACGGTGAATCAAGATTGCATTTGGAGGCAGAAAGAAATGTTACTAAATTACAAAATTCGACAGTTTTTAAGACACTATACGTTAAACACCATAGGTTTTAATGCGATTACTAGGCTACATTTCTCATCTTGTTCCAACCACTCCATCTTTCTGCTAATTGCAGCCTGCGTAGTAGTGTCGAGAATAGCTTGTTTTTATCACTCTCGTAGCCTTAACTAGCTATGGAGTGGAATATCCAAATGCGTAAAGCAAAAACATTCAATATTTATTTTTAGGCCTATAATTGGCCTACCGTTGTCAACGACACTGGCTTGACAGTTTGGCACTAGATTACAGGGACCTGGAATGACAAACTAAAGTATTGGTCTGTTTCTCTACAGACAAACTACTCATTTAGCCTATATGCGAAAATGTTAGGGCCTAGCTATATTGTGGGATTGCGTTGTTTCAATGGTGGTAAACGTATGCTGGCGTGTATTAATTAGTTTGATTCCGTTGCAAAACGTTTCGTCTGTTACAAAACGTTTTGCAACGGAAACAATTTACCATTTACTCTAGGAACCAAACGGAAGCAAACAGAGCAAAAAAAACGGGGAGGGACATACCAGATTTTGTCCAATAGAAAGTATAGCTTCCGTTGCAAAACGTTTTCCGTTTGGAGTAAACAATTTCCTTTGCAAAATGTTTTGCAACGGAATCTGACTAATGAATACACCCCGCATTTTGTATTTTTCAAGGGTGTGTGATCCTTTTCAGGAATATTGAACAGATTAGGCTAGACACGCATTTAGACCTGATAAACGACATAATTAGGCCTAAGGACCATAAAGCAGTCTATCATTTTAAGGTGGTCAACCGGTTCAACTGCAAGCGACGCTGCAACCCATGGCTTATCAATGGGGATATCATTATCCCCCCAAAAAATCGGTGCCTAAAATTAACCTACCGTTAAAGTCGCAATGAACCATGAAAATGCCATTCTATTGCAATGATAGGCTATCTGCTTGTCAACATCAAATGAAGGACCTACAGGTTACATCCTTTGGGCATTTACACTTTAGCCTTAACTAGCGTAGGGCCTCCCAGTGAGCACGTCCGACACCTGATGTCCATGGACATTGAAAAGTTGTAAAAATGTGTTCAATGTCCACAGACGTCCGGCCCAGACCGGCTTCGATTTGTCCCAAACATAGACATTTATGATTTGGTTCTGACAACAATAGATTTGTTTCACAAGTTTGGACAGCACAGTACAGTAGAGCATAGCAGAGTAATAGTTCAGTAGAGTACAGTAAATGCGTATTTTCAACGTCCAGAAACGACGTTGTTTCATCTTTCGTTAATCCACCCGTTTATAATCTTTGTATGTTGGATTGGATTTCAACGTCTTTTCAACATAATTTTGCTCACTGGGTTACTATAAATGCTGTGACCCACTTTCAAATCTCTATGTTAGATTCACATAGCAGGGTTTAATTTAGTCTATAAATCAGTTTGTGTTAGCCTACTCCTTTTGAGAGTGAGGATACATTGTTGCTTTTCTGATACAAGGAAATATGGAACTGCTGTGCATATGGATAGTTATTGAACACATTAACATGATCCAATGTTGCATTTGCCACATAACCGGCCAGTGGATGCTGGTGGGTTATGATGGAAAAGAGTGAAGCTTGACACAAGCAAGATGGCGTCAGTGCTGCAGTGCTGAGATACACGGTGGCTAGACGGCACTGAGGAGGTTGCTGTTTTTAACAGTGCATTATTCCATTTAAGAGTTATGACACAGCATCAAATTGTCTATGTTCGTGAGTAAAGCCTCAAAATGGGCCTGGGTCGATAATAGTAGCTTATGTTGCATCTAGACTGTTTTACGCCATTCCTTGGTGCCTTGACTGTAAGCATAAAACCAACCGGATAATTGCACTGTAAACTAGTAAACAAAGTGTGCATACCAGAACAGTCGGTCAACCCCGACATGCTAATAGACATGGGCAAGTCTCTGTTTGACAGCTGCTCTATTAGGAACATAACTTTAAACTTATTATTTTTTCTTATCATCTTTATATCATTTTGAAGGTGTTTAGGGAAATAATGGTCTACTTTGGTTGCAGTGTGTATGTGTGTGTTCGTACATATGTCTGTTTGTTTTGTGTACCTGTAACTGATAGAGAAAGAAAAGCACAACTGTAGGCACATTTTACTTGGCCACACCAAGTAGCCTAATCATTAGCAACATCACAAATAAAAACCCAATCTGGCCTCCCGAGTGGCGCAGCGGTCTAAGGCACTGCATCACTACAGCCTGCGGTTCGATCCCAGGCTGTGTCACAACCGGCCGTGACCGGAAGTCCCATATGACGGCGCACAATTGGCCCAGCGTTGTCCGGGTTTGGCCGTCATTCTAAATAAGAATTTGTTCTGACTTGCCTAATTACGTAAAGGTTACACAAACACACACTGACCACAAAGTTATTTTGTTGGCATTTACATACATCCCCATTACCAGGGACTGTAGTTGTCTCGCACACCTACAGTGCTGGTCATAAAAAGAGCTAGCTAGCTCATGGATGCAAACAATGTTCTTCCCCAAAAACATAGCAAAACGACAATCTGTTTCAGTAGCTATAGTTAGCTAGATGTCATCATCTAAAATAACCCGAATTCATAAGACAGTTCTTATTTGATTAATGGTGGTCGGACCCATCTATGTGAAGCTAGCCACAATAAGGATTAGCCACAGTAGTGGACTTTGCGGTTAGCCTTCAAAATAAAAGTATGTCTTTGACAGTGAAGCAAATTAATACAAATAGTAGCATTATGCTATAATTGAATAGATCATGCTAAATGAGGTTGTAATGTTATATAAAATCAACTAAAGACAATAATTTGTTAATTTGACAAATCTGTTGAAATCACACTGGATGTATAATACTTTAGAATTGCGTTGGGGGCATACTTATTTCACTGTACAGCCTTACCTGTGGATCAATGACATGGGGTATCAGTCTACACAGTGACACCCAGAGAAGATTAGCATCGTAGCTCTTATTGCGGGACTCTGAAACAACTGTGAATTGAGCCACATTTATTGTCAACCTGTGTGTATTGACACTATTCCTGAGGAAAATCAATACTGAGCGGATGTTTTGGAGTCAGAAAACTCTGAGAAGGACGTTGGGAAAAAATATATTGGGTTTTGAGTAGACTGTTACCCCATTTCATTGATCCTCAATCCTTAGGTAAAACTGTACAGTGCAATATGAATGTCAATACACACAATAGGTTGACTGGGGAGGTGATGTCACAGTCTCGCGATAACAGCTACAACGCTAATATTTGCGTAAACTCTTCACAGTTGTGTTCTGTGGGTGTCACAGAGTAGACTGATACCCCATTTCATTGATTTACATTCCAACCTTGTTTAACATTGGCTGGCTCTCGCTATATATTCGTCACCAAACCCACTGGCTCCAGGTCATCTATAAGTCTTTGCTAGGTAAAGCCCCGCCTTACCTCAGCTCACTGGTCACCATAGCAACACCCACCTGTAGCATGTGCTCCAGCAGGTATATTTCACTGGTCATCCCCAAAGCCAACACTTCCTTTAGCCGTCTTTCCTTCCAGTTCTCTGCTGCCAATGACTGGAACGAATTGCAAAAATCACTGAAGCTGGAGACCTATATCTCCCTTTCTAACTTTAAGCATCAGCTGTCAGAGCAGCTTACCGATCACTGTACCTGTACACAGCCCATCTGTAAATAGCACACCCAACTACCTCATCCCCGTATTATTTTTTGTTGTTGCAATTTTGCACCCCAGTATCTCTACTTGCACATCATCATCTGCACATTTATCACTCCAGTGTTAATGCTAAATTGTAATTGTTTCGCCACTATGGCCTATTTATTGCCTTACCTCCCTAATTTTGCTACATTGCACACACTGTACATAGATTTTTCTATTGTGTTATTGACTGTACGTTTGTTTATCCCATGTGTAACTCTGTTTTTGTCGCACTGCTTTGCTTTATCTTGGCCAGGTCGCAGTTGTAAATGAGAACTTTTTCTCAACTGGCCAACCTTGTTAAATAAAGGTGAATTATTATATTATTTTTATGAAGAAAAAGAAAAATCTGACCACTTTCTTATTGTCTGAGTCACTGGTGCTTCCTGCTTTAGTTTTAGCTTGTAAGCAGGAATCAGGAGGATAGAATTATGGTCAGATTTGCCAAATAAAGGGCGAGGGAGAGCTTTGTACATGTCTCTGTGTGTGGAGTAAAGGTGGTAAAAATGGATTTCAGTTTCCTTGCATTAAAGTCCCCGGCCACTAGGAGCGCCGCCTTTGGATGAGTGTTTTCCTGTTTGCTTATGGCCGTATACAGTTCATTGAGTGTGGTCTTAGTGCCAGCATTGGTTTGTGGTGGTATATAGGCAGCTATGAAAAATACAGATACAAACTCTCTTGGTAAATAGTGTGGTCTACAGCTTATCATGAGATACTCTACCTCAGGCGAGCAAAACTTGAGACTTTCTTAGATTTCATGCACAAGCTGTTGTTTACAAATATACATAGACCGCCACCCCTTGTCTTACCAGAGGCCGCTGTTCTATCCTGCCGAAAAAGCTTAAAACCCGCCAGCTGTATGTTAGTCGTCGTTCAGCCACGACTCGGTGAAACATAAGATATTACAGTTTTGAATGTCCCGTTGGTAGGATATATGTGATTGTAGTTCGTCTATTTTATTATCGATTGATTGTACGTTGGCTAGTAGGACCGATGGTAGATTACCCTCTCGGCAACGGATACTTACAAGGCACCCGGACCTTCGTCCTCGATATCTCCGTCTCTTTCTCATTTGAATTATGGGGATGAGGGCGTTGTCGGGCGTCTGAAGTAAATCCTTCCCGTCCGACTCATTGAAGAACAAGTATTCCTCCAGTACGGGGTGAGTAATCGTTGTCTTGATATCTATAAGCTCTTTTCGTTCATAAGACACGGTGGCAGAAACATTATGTACAAAATAAGTTACAAATAACGCAAAAAAACATGCACAATTGGTTACGGGATTGTAAAACGGCAGCGATCTCCTTCGGGACCGTTCTCAGATACCCCATAATGACTAAGCAACATTTTTGCACATTTTATTCTATATAAATAGATACCTTATTTACATAACAATTCAGACCCTTTGCTATGAGACTCGAAATTGAGGTCAGGTGCATCTTGTTTCCATTGATCATCCTTGATGTTTCTACAACTTGATTGGAGTCCACCTGTGGTAAATTCAATTGATTGGACATGATTTGGAAAGGCACACACCTGTGTATTTAAGGTCTACAGTTGACATTGCATGTCAGAGTAAAAACCAAGCCATGAGGTCGAAGGAATTGGTCAGGGAGGTGACCAAGAACCTGATGGTCACTTCGACAGAGCTCCAGAGTTCCTCTGTGGAGATTGGAGAACCTTCCAGAAGGACAACCATCTCTGCAGCACTCCACCAATCAGGCCTTTATAGTAGGGTGGCCAGATGAATCCACTCCTCAGTAAAAGGCACATGACAGCTCGCTTGGAGTTTGCCTAAAGGACTTTCAGACCATGAGAAACAAGATTCTCTGGTCTGATGAAACCAAGATTGAACTCTTTGGCCTGAATGCCAAGCACCACGTCTTGAGGAAACCTGGCACCATTCCTACGGTGAAGCATGGTGGTAGCAGCATCATGCTGTGGGAATGTTTTTCAGCATCAGGGACTGGGAGACTAGTCAGGATCGGGTGAAATATGACCGGAGCCAAGTACAGCGAGATCCTTGATGAAAACCTGCTCCAGAGCGCTCAGAACCTCCAGACTGGGGTGACGGTTCACCTTCCAACAGGACAATGACCCTAAGCACACAGCCAAGACAACGCAGGAGTGGCTTCTGGACAACGCAGGAGTGGCCCAGCCAGAGCCTGGACTTAAACCCGATCAAACATCTCTGGAGAGACCTGAAAATAGCTGTGCAGCGACACTCCATCCAACCAGATAAAGCTTGAGAGGAGCTACAGAGAACAATCTGAGAAACTCCCCAAATACAGGTGTGCCAAGCTTGTAGTGTTATACCCAAGACTACTCAAGGCTATAATTGCTGCCAAAGGTGCTTCAACAAAGTACTGAGTAAAGTGTCTGAATACCTATGTAAATGTGATTGTTCAGTTTTATTTTTAATACATTTGCAGAATTTCTAAAAACTTGTTTTTGCTTTGTCATTATTGGGCATGGTGTGTAGATTGATGAGGGGGGAAAAACTATTTAATCAATTTTAGAATAAGACTGTTACGTAACTGTGGAAAAAGTCAAGGTCTGAATACATTCTGAATGCACTGTATGTTATGCAGGAAAAAGTTATTTAGAATCTTTTGTCTAGGTTAAAAACAGGTCGTCATCTAGTAGGCTTTGATTACATTTCCAATATCCTCGCCCACATGGAAATTAATGTGGATGCCAATTAGTTGATGGTTCGACTGTGTTCTGCCCCCTTTCAAAAGTTTTATTTTTTTATTTTTTTACTTTTGGTGTCAGCGCGAAGGCTAGACGACTCGCTTGATTAAGCCTCCTCAATGTACAGTTGATGTCGGAAGTTTACATACACCGTAGCCAAATACATTTAAACTCAGTTTTTCACAATTCCTGATTTAATCCCAGTAAAAATTCCCTGTTTTGGGTCAGTTAGGAGCACCACTTTATTTTTAGAATGTGAAATGTCAGAATAATAATAGAGTGATTTAGTTCTGCTTGTATTTCTTTCGTCACATTCCCAGTGGTTCAGAAGTTTACATACACTCAATTATTATTTGGTAGCATTGCCTTTTAAATTGTTTAACTTGGGTCAAACGTTTCTGGTAGCCTTCCACAAGCTTCCCACAATAAGTTGGGTGAATTTTGGCCCATTCCTCCTGACAGAGCTGGTGTAACTGAGTCAGGTTTGTAGGCTTCCTTGCTCGCAAACACTTCTTCAGTTCTGCCCACAAATGTTCTATAGGATTGAGGTCAGAGCTTTGTGATGGCCACTCAAATACCTTGACTTTGTTATCCTTAAGCCATTTTACCACAACTTTGGAAGTATGCCTGGGGTCATTGTCCATTTTTGGAAGACCCATTTGCAACCAAGCTTTCCTGATGTTTCTTCAATATATCCACATAATTTTCCTTTGTCATGATGACATCTATTTTGTGAAGTGCATCAGTCCCTCCTTCAGCAAAGCACCCCCACAACATGATGCTGCCACCCCCGTGCTTCACGGTTGTGATGGTGTTCTCTGGCTTGCAAGCCTCCCCCTTTTTCCACCAAACATAATGATGGTCATTATGGTCAAACAGTTCTATTTTTGTTTCATCAGACCAGAGGACATTTCTCCAGAAAGTATGATCTTTGTCCCCATGTGCAGTTGCAAAGCGTAGTCTGGCTTTTTATGGCGGTTTTGGAGCAGTGGCTTCTTCCTTGCTGAGCGGCCTTTCAGGTTATATCAACATAGGACTTGTTTTACTGTGGATATAGATACTTTTGTAACTGTTTCCTCCAGCATCTTCGTAAGGTCCTTTGCTGTTGTTCTGGGATTGATTTGCACTTTTCACACCAAAGTACGTTCATCTCTAGGAGACAGAACGCGTCTCCTTCCTGAGCGGTATGACGGCTGCGTGGTCCCATGGTGTTTATACATGCATACTATTGTTTGTACAGATGAACGTGGTACCTTCAGGCGTTTGGAAATTGCTCCCAAGGATGAAGCAGACTTGTGGACGTCTACAATTTTCTTTCTGATGTCTTGGCTCATTCCTTTTGATTTTCCCATGATGTCAAGCAAAGAGGCACTGAATTTGAAGGTAGGCCTTGAAATACATCCACAGGTACACCTCCAATTGACTCAAATGATGTCAATTAGCCTATCAGAGCTTCTAAAGCCATGATATAATTTTCTGAAATTTTCCAAGCTGTTTAAAGGCACAGTCAACTTAGTGTATGCAAACCTCTGACCCACTGGAATTGTGATACAGTGAAATAATCTGTCTGTAAACAATTGTTGGAAAAATGACTTGTGTCATGCACAAATAGATGTCCTAACCGACTTGCCAAAACTATAGTTTATTTTACATGAAATTTGTGGAGTGGTTGAAAACAAGTTTTAATGACTCCAACCTAAGTGTATGTATAAACTTCCGACTTCAACTGTATATCTCACTAAGTCTGGATTTTTAAGCCTCCATATATGCAATGGTTCTAATGTGTCGATGATATTCGTAATTTCCCAAATTGCTTGAAGGTGTTTTCATTTATGATCAATTGGGGTACTTAAAACTGTATTCTAATCTCCCACCATAATAATAGTAATTTGTTGCTTGTGAGCTCAAGAGATTAGTATATATCATTTAGAAGAAGTGTGGATCATCATTATTTGGACCATATAGATGAATTAGCAACATCTGTTTATCGTTCAATTGAATGTTTTAAAATTATCCACCTTATTTTCGGATCTGTTTGGACAGTTTGCACATTCCGATCAAAATTGTTATTAATTAATATGATCACCCCTTTTGAGTTTCTTTGCCCATGACAGAAATATATTTATTCCTCCTAGTCCTTTTTCCATATAACCTCATCTGTAATTGGAGAGTGAGTTTCCTGTAAACAATAGATATTGTATTCCTTCTCTTTGAGCCAGGTAAAGACTGATGGTCTTTTTTACAATCTGCTAAGCCATTACAATTATAGATAGGTATACTTATTTCACCACTTACCATGATGAGATACAAGTTTCAATATTACTTACCATAATATATGCCTGTAAACGTACTACCAAAAAGTAGTAGAATTGATGCATACTTACCAATACTACCAGTATCAATGTCTGACATCTACCCATGTAGCTGTACCATAATATATGCACTGCTAAACATACTGCAGCTGCAACTGACTCGAAGTAAACCTCCAATTGTTTTGCGAAAGCTTCCCCCATCCCAGACGGGGGTGTTGTCCCTGATACTGTCATACCACCCCCGTACCCATAACACACCTTTAGCATCCTAAAACACACCTTCAACCGCCGATTGGCATGGTCCATGATGCTCGCATTGATGTGCCATCCTGGATGAGCTGCACTACCTGAACCACTTGTGTGGGTTGTAGACTCCGTCTCATGCTACCACTAGAGTGAAAGCACCGCCAGCATTCAAAAGTGCCCAAAACATCAGCCAGGAAGCATAGGAACTGAGAAGTGGTCTGTGGTCACCACCTGCAGAACCACTCCTTTATTGGGGGTGTCTTGCTAATTGCCTATAATTTCCACCTGTTGTCTATTCCATTTGCACAACAGCATGTGACATTTATTGTCAATCAGTGTTGCTTCCTAAGTGGACAGTTTGATTTCACAGAAGTGTGATTGATTTGGAGTTACATTGTGTTGTTTAAGTGTTCCCTTTATTTTTTTGAGCAGTGTACTAATAAATAATTATATCCTCATTACTGTCATAAAAACAGTGATGCACAAATATCCATATACAGCTGCTCATTATTGGCTCACTTTGCAAGTTGGCAGTTGTCAAATACAACAAAGGAAAGCCAAATTCTGCTGAAAATTATAGACTCACTAATTCACATCCCTACAATCACAATAGAGGAAAGACATTCCTTCATTTCATTAGATCAGAATGTCAGTAAAAAGAGATTAATAAATTGAAAAGATGTTGTCAATTTTCATCGTTGTTGATATTCTAGCATTGAAAATATAATTTGAGGAACCTGCAATAACTGATGGGTATCTGATTTATACATCCCAACACCCTTGAAAATAATACATAATCCTAATGTATAATTGCCCTTGACACTAAAGGACAAATAGGGAATAATATTAATAAAACATAATATGTAGAAATTGTAATTATAGTGATTTGTTGTATATTGTAACTTTAGATCTTTATAAAGTGTGATTCCAGGACATCCCCTTTTGCACCAGGGTCACTGTTCCAATGCTGTTTTACAAAACGTGGAAAAGGTGTGGAGGGAGAACTAGAGCGTAGACAAAACAAATAAGATCAAAATTGTCCAGCACCATGGGAAAATGATGGCACACGAGACACCTGTGTTAGTGGACTAATCCATTGCGGAGGCAGCGGGTATGGCATAGCAGTATCACCAGGAGTACATTTTACCATTCATTCCGATCATTTCTAATCTACGTTTGTTTGGTTACTGTAATTTTGTTAATGCATTCAATGTATTATTATTATTACAGTCTTACTGTTCATTGTAGGAGTTGACATGTTGTTTGCAGAGCGTACAACCTAGGTGACACTTGTGAGAAAAGTTTAGATTTATTTAATTCCATTTACGAGTTGTCAATTTATTCATTGTCTTTTGTTTGGAGCGCTCCTGTCAATCTTAAGTAAGGAAACGCACCTGATTACGCATAGAACTAGGCCTAGGCTACCTGGCCTGAGTGCAAATGTAGACCTATAAATGTGTCTATTTGTGCCCTATTTCTGAGGAGTATTTCTGTCTGTAATAAAGCCCTTTTTGTGGGGAAAAAATTATTCTGATTGGCTGGGCCTGGTTCCCCAGTGGGTGGGCCTGGCTCCCAAGTGGGTAGACCTATGCCAACCCAGTCATGTGAAATCCATAGATTAATTAAGGCCTAATGAATTTATTTAAATGTACTGATTTCCTTCTATGAACTGTAACTCAGTAAAATCTTTGAAACTGTTGCATGTTGAGTTTTATTTTTGTTCAGTATAGTTGATTTTATTCGAGCATAGGGTGTCTATATATGGAAAAATACAAATTTTTAAAAATGTTGACCAATCGATTGGTCAAAAGAACAGACGACTCTAGGTCGATCAAGATTTTTTGTTGTTGTCAGGGACAGCCCTACTGTAATGGCACCTTGCCCTTTACGGATTGTTTGTGGCCTAGTAGCCTGATGGAGACAAAAAACAACCGTTTTTACTAGAGGTCGACACATTGTAACCTTTGATTCCCTGAAGAGCTGGTTGTTCATGTACAGCTTATCCAATACTAAGTGCACATTCTGTCTCTCTGCTCTGTCTTTTGAAAATGGGATAAAGGATGCGTTGTCTCTTTATTATTTCATGGGGGAGTTTTTCGTTGATAGAGAATGGTGTGCCCTTCAACTTCCTACCCCTTTCCAACACGGCCACCTTGTCTAGCAAGAATGGGTCAGGGTTTCTGGGGAACCCTTTGGCCTAAACGATGCACCCTTTGGAAATCAATCTTATCCACCTGTTTGTTGGCCATTTTTAAGATTGTTTAGTAAAATCCTTCACCTTTTCTTCATTTGCATTCTCTTTCACTCCCTTTATGACTATTTGTCATGCATCTGCATTTTTAGGTCAAGTAGCTCCACTTTCATTTTAGTGTTATCACTCAGGAGTTTCGTCGCTTTCAAACTTTTGTTTTCAGTCCTTATTTCTCCCATTCATTTGTTGCTGTTATCCATTCCTACCTTGAGGGCCTCGATGTCCTCCATTACTCCGGGCAATAGATCAAGCTGTTGAGGCTGTATGTACATGCTTGCCGTCAATGCACTGTCCTTTTTGGACATTGTTGTAGCCGCATCCTCTTCCATTGTTATGTTTGATTGTTTGGAAGGATAAATAATCTCTCTTGGTCACTTTGATTTGCTGTTCAAGCATATCGAATTGACAATCTATAAAAAGTTCAACGTTTTCTGTTATCCGTAGTGTAATTACAGTGGGGAGAACAAGTATTTGATACACTGCTGATTTTGCAGGTTCTCCTACTTACAAAGCATGTAGAGGTCTGTAATTTTTATCATAGGTACACTTCAACTGTGAGAGACGGAATCTAAAACAAAAATCCATAAAATCACATTGAATGATTTTTAAGTAATTAATTTGCATTTTATTGCATGACATAAGTATTTGATCACCTACCAACCAGTAAGAATTCCGGCTCTCACAGACCTGTTAGTTTTTCTTTAAGAAGCCCTCCTGTTCTCCACTCATTACCTGTATTAACTGCACCTGTTTGAACTTGTTACCTGTATAAAAGACACCTGTCCACACACTCAATCAAACAGACTCCAACCTCTCCACAATGGCCAAGACCAGAGAGCTGTGTAAGGACATCAGGGATAAAATTGTAGACCTGCACAAGGCTGGGATGGGCTACAGGACAATAGGCAAGCAGCTTGGTGAGAAGGCAACAACTGTTGGCGCAATTATTAGAAAATGGAAGATGTTCAAGATGACGGTCAATCACCCTCGGTCTGGGGCTCCATGCAAGATCTCACCTCGTGGGGCATCAATGATCATGAGGAAGGTGAGGGATCAGCCCAGAACTACACGGCAGGACCTGGTCAATGACCTGAAGAGAGCTGGGACCACAGTCTCAAAGAAAACCATTAGTAACACACTACGCCGTCATAGATTAAAATCCTGCAGCGCACGCAAGGTCCCCCTGCTCAAGCCAGCGCATGTCCAGGCCCGTCTGAAGTTTGCCAATGACCATCTGGATGATCCAGAGGAGGAATGGGAGAAGGTCATGTGGTCTGATGAGACAAAAATAGAGCTTTTTGGTCTAAACTCCACTCGCCGTGTTTGGAGGAAGAAGAAGGATGAGTACAACCCCAAGAACACCATCCCAACCGTGAAGCATGGAGGTGGAAACATCATTCTTTGGGGATGCTTTTCTGCAAAGGGGACAGGACGACTGCACCGTATTGAGGGGAGGATGGATGGGGCCATGTATCGTGAGATATTGGCCAACAACCTCCTTCCCTCAGTAAGAGCATTGAAGATGGGTCGTGGCTGGGTCTTCCAGCATGACAATGACCCGAAACACACAGCCAGGGCAACTAAGGAGTGGCTCCGTAAGAAGCATCTAAAGGTCCTGGAGTGGCCTAGCCAGTCTCCAGACCTGAACCCAATAGAACATCTTTGGAGGGAGCTGAAAGTCCGTATTGCACAGCGACAGCCCCGAAACCTGAAGGATCTGGAGAAGGTCTGTATGGAGGAGTGGGCCAAAATCCCTGCTGCAGTGTGTGCAAACCTGGTCAAGAACTACAGGAAACGTATGATCTCTGTTAATTGCAAACAAATGTTTCTGTACCAAATATTAAGTTCTGCTTTTCTGATGTATCAAATACTTATGTCATGCCATAAAATGCAAATTAATTACTTAAAAATCATACAATGTGATTTTCTGGATTTTTGTTTTAGATTCCGTCTCTCACAGTTGAAGTGTACCTATGATAAAAATTACAGACCTCTACATGCTTTGTAAGTAGGAAAACCTGCAAAATTGGCAGTGTATCAAATACTTGTTCTCCCCACTGTAGTTATAGGCTAATTTCGCAGATTTTAAGATTCATTGGACGAGTCGTGCCCACCACGCCATCACATGCCACGTCATTTCCTCTCAGGGAAGGTGGTATTTACTCTGCTATGTGCATCCCACTACCACCTCATAATATCAACATCCATTCAGGCTCCTTAATGGATGATAACTATGGTTCATGTTTGTGTTCTTCATGTCAGCCATGTTCCTCGAGGGCCCCTTACAATTAAACACAAATAAACTAGACAAAGACTTAATTAACCAGCAGTGTCAAAGAGCTTCCCTGCAGGTAGGCAAGGACTGTCCCTGACAAAAAAACGTAATATTGTTTGATCGAGAGTCGGTGGTTCTTTTGAACAATCGATTGGTCCATATTTTCAAATGTGTATTTTTCCAAATATAGACACGCCCTGTGTTTGAATAAAATCAACTATATGTCGGCTACTTTGCCTGAAGCTTTAAGCACTGCAATTACAAATTAAGAGACACAAATTACTAAAGAGGGAGCCAGAGATCAATATAGGCTAACCAGAATATAGCCTGCCCGATGCTGCTAGTCTTCACAGATTCTGCCTTTAATCTCATTTACATTACATTTAAGTCATTTAGCAGACGCTCTTATCCAGAGCGACTTACAAATTGGTGCATTCACCTTATGACATCCAGTGGAACAACCACTTTACAATAGTGCATCTAAATCTTTTAAGGGGGGGGGGGGGGTCAGAAGGATTACTTTATCCTATCCTAGGTATTCCTTGAAGAGGTGGGGTTTCAGGTGTCTCCGGAAGGTGGTGATTGACTCCGCTGTCCTGGCGTCGTGAGGGAGTTTGTTCCACCATTGGGGTGCCAGAGCAGCGAACAGTTTTGACTGGGCTGAGCGGGAATCTCCTGAAGTTGCCGGTAATAGGCTACACCAGCGGTCGACAACCTTTTCCATTTGGAGTGCCAAGTTATGGTACCATTTCTACTGATCTGCGTGCCAGTTCTGATTTTCATATGCACCTTTTCTTAGAACAGCTTCATTTCATTTATAATAAAGTCTTCATATCTCAAAATCAATGTCATATGATTCATCAAAATTCTATCTAAGTTAAAATGATATAAATCTAAAAGTAACATCTATTGCCATTGCCAATATGTGAAACATTTGCCTACATAAAGCCTACAAATAATAACTTTTAACTTGGGTCCAGCTTGAAGCTGGTGCTAGCAAACTTGCAACATTGTATAAAATATTCTAGGCCCCAGAGTTCCCTGGGCCTGTGAGCTCCGGACAGACAGACACACCTGTAGGCTATTTGCGCAAGTGATAGTAAGTAATCAGGTATGCCTTTTTTATGACATTTCCACCTGATCAGAACAATACATGTTTTCCCCTTACATACTGAGTGGTTATGGAAAGAGAGAGTGCTGGAAAGATTTTTCAAATAGGCTACGTTAAAGAACTATTGTCATTGTTTTTAAATAGACTTATTTTACTTACTTTCAGAAGCCTAGGCCTAGTTCTATGTGTAATCAGGTGCGTGTCCTTACTCAAGATTGACAGGAGCGCTCTAAACAAAAGACAATGAATAAATTGGAATGAAATAAAGCAAAAATAAACATGGAATGAAATAAACCAAAACTCTTTCCTGAAGTGTCACCTAGGTTGTGCGCTCTGCAAACATGTCCACTCCTACAATGACATAGGGAAGACTGTAATAATATATTGAATGCATTAACAGAAATGACCGTAACCAAACCAACATTGTAGATGAGAAATGGTAATTAACGGTAAATGTGTTACTGGTGTTGTCACGACTTCTGCCGAAGTCGGCTCCTCTCCTTGTTCGGGCGGCGATCGGCGATCAACGTCACCTGCTTTCTAGCCATCGACGCTCCATTTTTCATATTTCCATTTGTTTTGTCTTGTTCCATACACACCTGGGTTTCATTCCCTAATCACACTGCATGTATTTAGTCCTCTGTTCCCCTCCATATCTTTATGTGAAATTGTATTTATGTTATGTGGGTATTGTTACGCTCCATACTTTTTGTCTATGGTCCGTGTTTGGGCACATTTATGTACTTTGTGCTTTCGTTGGACCGGAATAAAAAGTGTGCCTGTTCACTTCACTCTGCTCTCCTGCACGTGACTTCACCTCCAGTACAAACCCTTAACAGGTGTGCCATCTTCACAACCTCCACAATAGATTAGTCCACTCAGACAGGTGTGAATCAGACAGGTGTCTTGTGTTCCATAATTAAAATATATATTTGCCACTACTCGACTGAAAAAATCTTGGTTGACCAAACAATCGACCAGTTGACTAAATGGGGTCAGCCCTAAGGTAGGCTATAACAAAACAAGCACCTTGTGAGCGCAAACCAGACTCCCTGAATTCCACAGGGTGTTGGGTCAGACACATTTATAGCATCTATTGAAAAATGCTTGTTTCTTCACTGCTGCTATAAGAAATTAAAGGGCAACATACAGTGCCTTCGGAAAGTATTCAGATCCCTTGACTTTTCCCACACTTTTTCCACATGTTACGTTACAGCCTTATTCTAAAATGGATTAAATAAATAAAACTGCAATCTACACACAATACCCCATAATGACTAAGCGAAAACAGGTTTTTAGAAATATTTGCTAATTTATTCTAAATAAAAACATATACCTTATTGACATAAGTATTCAGACCGTTTGCTATGAGACTTGAAATTGAGCTCAGGTGCATCCTGTATCCATTGATCATCCTTGAGATGTTTCTACAACTTGATTGGAATCCACATGTGGTAAATTCAATTGATTGGACATGATTTGGAAAGGCACACACCTGTCTATATAAGGTCCCACAATTGACAGTGCATGTCAGAGCAAAAACCAAGCCATTAGGTCGAAGGAATTGTCCGTAGAGCTCAGAGACAGGATTGTGTCGAGGCACAGATCTGGGGAAGGGTACCAACATTTCTGCAGCATTGAAGGTCCCCAAGAACACAGTGGCCTCATCATTCTTAAATGGAAGAAGTTTGGAACCACCAAGACTCTTCCTAGAGCTGTCCGCCTTAGCAATCGGGGGAGAAGGGCCTTGGTCAGGGAGGTGACCAAGAACCAGATGGTCACTCTGACAGAGCTCCAGAGTTCCTCTGTGGAGATGGGAGAACCTTCGAGAAGGACATCAATCTCTGTGGCACTCCACCAATCAAGCCTTTATCGTAGAGTGGCCAGACTGAAGCCATTCCTCAGTAAAAGGCACATGACAGCCCGCTTGGAGTTTTCCAAAAGGCACCTAAAGACTCTCAGACCATGATAAACAAGAGTCTCTGGTCTGATGAAACCAAGATTGAGCTCTTTGGCCTGAATGCCAAGCGTCACGTCTTGAGGAATCCTGGCACCATCCTTACGGTGAGGCATGGTGGTGGCAGCATCAGGGACTGGGAGACTAGTCAAGATCAAGGCAAAGATGAACGGAGAAAAGTACAGAGATCCTTGATGGAAAACCTGCTCCAGAGCTCTCAGGACCTCCGACTGGGGGCGAAGGTTCACCTTCCAACAGGACAATGATCCTAAGCACACAGCCAAGACAGCACAGAAGTGGCTTCAGGACAAGCCTCTGAATGTCCTTGAGTGGCCCATGCAGAGCCCGGTCTTAAAGAGGATCTGCAGAGAAGAATGGGAGAATCCCCAAATACAGGTGTACTAAGCTTGTAGCGTCATACCCAAGAAGACTCAATCTGTAATTGTTGCCAAAGGTGCTTCAACCAAGTACTGAGTAAAGGGTCGGAATAGTTATGTAAATTTAATATCTGTTAACTTAAAAAAAAAAAAAAAAATGTTTAATCAATATTAGAAAAAGGTTGTAACCTAACAAAATGTGGAAAAAGTCAAGGGGTCTGAACTTTCCTGAAGGCACTGTATGTGTCCATCTATAACACATGTATTGCATACAAAATGGAAACGATGAATATGGGGAGAAAAGATATAGCACATACGTCCAAGTTTGTGTGGTAATTTATCATTAACTGCTACACTACAGGCTGCAGAAATAACTAGGGTCTAGTTTTTTTAATGAGTATCATCAATCTAGGGAATGGATCGTTGTGTTTTCCTTTTCACAGGCCATTTACCAGCAGAATGGCAGCAGGCTTCTGTTTTGTTAGTTTGCGGCATCCTTCTTTTCCGACGTGCGCCAGACGGCCAGCTACAATGAAACTTCCTCCCATTGTATCACGGAACAAAAAGAGTGGGGAAAAACAATGACCCCAGAATGTTTTGCGTTCAACTTTGTTGGAAAGAGTGAAGGCGAGCGGGGGAGTAGATGTGTATTTTGACCGCTGGTTTAGATTTTGAGTGCACTTCAACTGCAAATAACGTTTTAAAACATTTATTTACAGTAATTTGACTCCCTCTGCACTCCTCCTTCACTGCAGGTGCCTTCTGATGACTCGGTGGGTCTGCTGGCAGAGCCCCAGGTAGCCATGTTCTGTGGGAAATTCAACATGCATGTCAATGTTCAGAGTGGCAAGTGGGAGTCGGATCCCTTCGGCACCAAGAGCTGCATCGGAACCAAGGAGGGCATCCTGCAGTACTGCCAGGAGGTAGGAGGAGAGGGGGGGATGAGAGGGAGGGATAGGTGGAAGAGGCATCAGATGAGGGTGGATTAGGTGGGAAAGGGTGGATTAGGTGAGAGAGGGAGGGTTGGGTGAGAGGGAGGGTTGGAAGGGAGGCAAAGAGGTGGAGGGACATGGGAGGGAGGGGTAGGTGGGCGGAGGGAGAGGTCGGTTAGAGGGAGAGGTGGGAGGGAAGGAGAGGAAGGAGATGGGGAGGGAAGGAAGGAAAGGGGTAGATGGGAGGGCAGGAGAGGTTGGAGAGGTGGGAGGGATGGAGATGTGGGAGAGGGGTAGGTGAGAGACAGAGGGAGAGGTGGGAGGCGAGGGAGGGAGGGGCGTTGAGGAGGGGGAGGGATAGGTGGGAGGGAGGGAGAGTTGGGAGAGAGAAAAAAGCGAGTGGTAGGAGAGAGGGGGGAAAGGAGTGGGATGATGGAGGGGTGGGAACAGAATGAGATTAGGGAGAGAAAAAGGAACAAGGGAAGCGATAGGAAAGGGGGAGGTCTGAGGTAAATGTCTGGAATATTAAACCCATAGAAAACAACTGTGAGAAGTACATTCATTAAAGCCTGCTCCTTCCCCCAGGTGTACCCTGAGCTCCAGATCACTAACGTGGTGGAGGCCAACCAGCCAGTCAGCATTCAGAGCTGGTGCAAGAAGGGACGCAAGAAGGGACGCAAGGAGTGTAGCAGTCACACACACATCGTGGTGCCCTACCGCTGCCTGGGTAAGTTGTATGTGTGTATAGGATAGCATAAAGTTTAATGTCCTTGAGGGGAAAACTGGCTTAGACCAACAGTAACGCTGTATACAAAATAGTAATTACTGTTCATTACACACAACATAATACATACAGTGTCTTCGGAAAGTATTCAGACCCCTTGACTTTTTCCACATTTTGTTACGTTACAGCCTTAGTCTAAAATGGATTAAATAAATTCAAATCCTCATGAATCGACACATAATACCCCACAATGACAAAGCGAAAACAGGTTGTTTGAATTTTTTTGCAAATGTATTAAAAAAACAGGTACCTTATTTACATAAGTATTCAGACCGTTTGCTATGAGACTCCAAATAAAGCTAATGTGCATCCTGTTTCCATTGATCATCCTTGAGATGTTTCTACAACTTGATTGGAGTCCACCTGTGGTAAATTCAATTGATTGGACATGATTAGGAAATGCACACACCTGTTTATATTAGGTCCGACAGTTGACAGTGCATGTCAGAGCAAAAACCAAGCCAAAGAAATTGTCCGTAGAGCTCTGAGACAGGATTGTGTCAAGGCACAGATCTGGGGAAGGGTACCATTGCTGCAGAATGCTGTGGTAGCCATGCTGGTTAAGTGTGCCTTGAATTCTAAATAAATCACAGACCGTGTCACCAGCAAAGCACCATCACACTTCCTCCTCCATGCTTCACGGTAGGAACCACACATGCGGAGATCATCTGTTCACCTTTGCGTCTCACAAAGACACTGCGGTTGGAACCAAAAATCTAATGTCCATGGCTCGTGTTTCTTGGCCCAATCAAGTCACTTCTTCTTATTGGTGTCCTTTAGTAGTGGTTTCTTTCCATCAATTCGACCATGAAGGCCTGATGCACGCAGTCTCCTCTGAACAGTTGATGTTGAGATGTGTCTGTTACTTGAACTCTATGAAGCATTTATTTGGGATGCAATTTCTGAGCCTGGTAACTCTAATGAACTTATCCTCTGCAGCAGAAGTAACTCTGGGTCTTCCTTTCCTGTGGCGGTCCTCATGAGAGCCAGTTTCATCATAGCGCTTGATGGTTTTTGCGACTGTACTTGAAGAAACTTTCAAAGTTCTTGACATTTTCCACATTGACTGACCTTCATGTCTTAAAGTAATGATGGACGGTCGTTTCTCTTTGCTTATTTGAGCTGTTCTTGCCATAATATGGACTTGGTCTTTTACCAAATAGGGCTATCTTCTGTATACCCACCCTACCATGTCACAACACAACCAACTGATTGGCTCAAAAGCATTAAGAAGGAAAGAAATTTCACAAATTAACTTTTAACAAGGCACTCCTGTTGATTTGAAATGCATTCCAGGTGACTACCTCATGAAGCTGGTTGAGAGAATGCCAAGTGTGCAAAGCTGTCATCATTAAATAGATTTTGATATATTTAACACTTCTTTGGTTATGATGATTTCATAGTTTTTATGTTTTCACTATTATTCTACAATGTAGGAAATAGTAAAAAAACAAAGAAAAACCCTTGAATGAGTAGGTGTCCAAACTTTTGACTGGTTCTGTAGGTGTGCCATGCTTGTAGCGTCATACCCAAGAAGACTCAAGGCCGTAATCGCTGCCGACGGTGCTTCAACAACGTGCTGAGTAAAGGGTCTGAATACTTATGTAAATGTGACATTTCAGTAAAAAAAAATCATATTTGCACAAAAAAAATCTAAAAATCTGTTTTTGCTTTGTCATTATGGTGTATTTTGTGTAGATTGATGAGGGGGGAAAACTATTTAATCAATTTTAGAATAAGGCTGTAAAGTAACAAAATGTGGAAAAGTCTAGGGGTCTGAATACTTTCCGAATGCACTTTACATTGCACGTTACCTCTGTCATACACATTGTACGCTTCTCATGTAACCACATACATTATACATATTGCACAATTTCCTTGTGTGTGTGAGAATCATTAATCTGTGTTTTGCAGTTGGGGAGTTTGTGAGTGATGCCCTGCTGGTTCCTGATAAGTGCAAGTTCCTGCACCAGGAGAGAATGGACATGTGTGAGAGCCACCTGCACTGGCACACCGTGGCTAAAGAGGTCAGGACACTTTCATGGCTTATCACACAGTTCTGTTCAGGTCTCTGCTCTCTGGTCTCTCCTCTATCTATCTAGTACTCTCTCTCCTCTCTATCTGTCTACTGAAAAAAAATATGAACAATTTCTAAGGTTTTACTGAGTTTGAGTTCATCGAAGGAAGTCAGTCAATTGAAATTAATCCATTAGACCCAAATGTATGGATTTCACATTATTGGGCCTGGGGGGGCCTGGGATGGCATAGGCCCACCCACTTGGGAGCCAGGCCCAGCCAATCAGAATGAGTTTTTCCCCACAAAAGGGCTTTATTACAGCCAGAATTACTCGTCAGCACCACCCCCTCCTCAGACGGTCCTGCAGGTGAAGAAACTGGATGTGGAGGTCCTGGGCTGGCGTGGTTACACGTTCTCTGACAACAGCTCTGTTGGACATTCCTGCAGTCAGCATGCCAATTGCACGCTCCCTCAAAACTTGAGACATCTGTGGCATTGTGTTGTGTGACAAAACTGCACATTGTCGTTGCCTTTTATTGTCCCCAGCGCAAGGTGCACCTGTGAAATGATCAGGCTATTTAATCAGCTTATTGATAAGCCACACCTGTCAGGTGGATGGATTATCTTGTCAAAGTAGAAATGCTCACTAACAGGGATGTAAACACATTTGTGCAGAATGTTTTGTGTATGGAACATTTCTGGGATCTTTTATTTCAGGTCATGAAACATGGGACCAACACTTTACATGTTGTATTTATATTTTGGTTCAGTCAAATGTTATATTCTCTCTTAACATTACACACAAAAGAATAAGGACATTACAAATGTCATTATGTGTATATATACGGTGTTGTAATGATGTGAAAGTACAAAAGGGAAAATAAATTAACATAAATATGGGTTGTATTTACAATGGTGTTTGTTCTTCACTAGTTGCCCTTTTTCTTGTGGCAACAGGTCACAAATCTTGCTGCTGTGATGGCCCACTAGTATTACACCCAACAGATATAGGAATTCATCAAAATTGGATTTGTTTTCAAATACTTTGAGGATCTGTGTAATCTGAGGGAAATATGTCTCTATGGTCATACATTTGGCAGGAGGTTAGGAAGTGCAGCTCAGTTTCCACCTACTTTTGTGGGCAGTGTGCACATAGCCTGTCACTTGAGAGGCAGGTCTGCCTATGGCAGCCTTTCAATAGTAAGGCTATGTTCACTGAGTCTGTACATAGTCAAAGCTTTCCTTAATTTTGGGTCAGTCACAGTGGTCAGGTATTCTGCCAGTATTCACACCTCTATCTAGTATTCTCTATCTATCTAGTGTTCTCTCTCCTCTATCTAGCTAGTATTCTCACCCCTCTATCTAGTGTTCTCTCTCCTCTATCTATCTAGTGTTCTCTCTCTGTCTATCTATCTAGTGTTCTCTCTCCTCTATCTAGCTAGTATTCTCACCTCTCTATCTAGTGTTCTCTCTCCTCTATCTATCTAGTGTTCTCTCTCTGTCTATCTATCTAGTGTTCTCTCTCCTCTATCTAGCTAGTGTTCTCTCTCCTCTATCTATCTAGTGTTCTCTCTCCTCTATCTATCTAGTGTTCTCTCTCTGTCTATCTATCTAGTGTTCTCTCTCCTCTATCTAGCTAGTGTTCTCTCTCCTCTATCTATCTAGTGTTCTCTCTCCTCTATCTAGCTAGTGTTCTCTCTCCTCTATCTATCTAGTGTTCTCTCTCTGTCTATCTATCTAGTGTTCTCTCTCCTCTATCTAGCTAGTGTTCTCTCTCCTCTATCTATCTAGTGTTCTCTCTCCTCTATCTATCTAGTGTTCTCTCTCCTCTATCTAGCTAGTGTTCTCTCTCTCTCTATCTATCTAGTGTTCTCTCTCCTCTATCTAGCTAGTGTTCTCTCTCCTCTATCTATCTAGTGTTCTCTCTCCTCTATCTAGCTAGTGTTCTCTCTCTGTCTATCTATCTAGTGTTCTCTCTCCTCTATCTATCTAGTGTTCTCTCTCCTCTATCTATCTAGTGTTCTCTCTCCTCTATCTAGCTAGTGTTCTCTCTCTGTCTATCTATCTAGTGTTCTCTCTCCTCTATCTATCTAGTGTTCTCTCTCCTCTATCTAGCTAGTGTTCTCTCTCTCCTCTATCTAGCTAGTGTTCTCTCTCCTCTATCTAGCTAGTGTTCTCTCTCCTCTATCTAGCTAGTGTTCTCTCTCTGTATCTAGCTAGTGTTCTCTTTCTGTATCTAGCTAGTGTTCTCTCTCTGTATCTAGCTAGTGTTCTCTCTCCTCTATCTAGCTAGTGTTCTCTCTCCTCTATCTAGCTAGTGTTCTCTCTCTCCTCTATCTAGCTAGTGTTCTCTCTCTCCTCTATCTAGCTAGTGTTCTCTCTCTCCTCTATCTAGCTAGTGTTCTCTCTCTCCTCTATCTAGCTAGTGTTCTCTCTCTCCTCTATCTAGCTAGTGTTCTCTCTCTCCTCTATCTAGCTAGTGTTCTCTCTCTCCTCTATCTAGCTAGTGTTCTCTCTCTCCTCTATCTAGCTAGTGTTCTCTCTCTCCTCTATCTAGCTAGTGTTCTCTCTCTCCTCTATCTAGCTAGTGTTCTCTCTCTCCTCTATCTAGCTAGTGTTCTCTCTCTCTCTATCTAGCTAGTGTTCTCTCTCTCTCTATCTAGCTAGTGTTCTCTCTCTCTCTATCTAGCTAGTGTTCTCTCTCTCTCTATCTAGCTAGTGTTCTCTCTCTCTCTATCTAGCTAGTGTTCTCTCTCTCTCTATCTAGCTAGTGTTCTCTCTCTGTCTATCTAGCTAGTGTTCTCTCTCTGTCTATCTAGCTAGTGTTCTCTCTCTGTCTATCTAGCTAGTGTTCTCTCCTCTATTCAGGTCAAGGGGCTTAATTGTCATGGGAAACATATGTTAACATTGCCAAAGCAAGTGAAGTAGATAATATACAGAAGTGAAATAAACAATAAAAATTACACTCACAGAAGTTCCAAAAGAATAAAGACATTACAAATGTCATATTATGTATATATACAGTGTTGTAACGAAGTACAAAAGGGAAAATATATAAGCATAAATATGGGTTGTATTTAAAATGGTGTTTGTTCTTCACTGGTTGACCTTTTCTTGTGTCTACAGGTCACAAATATTGCTGCTGTGATTGCACACTGTGATATTTCACCCAGTAGATATGGGAGTTTATCAAAATCGGGTTTGTTTTCGAATTCTTGGTGGATCTGTGTAATCTGAGGGAAATATGTGTCTCTAATATGGTCATACATTTGGCAGGAGGTAATGAAGTGCAGCTCAGTTTCCACCTCATTTTGTGGGCAGTGTGCACATAGCCTGTCTTCTCTTGAGAGCCAGGTCTGCCTACGGCGGCCTTTCTCAATAGCAAGGCTATGCTCACAGAGTCTGTACATAGTCAAAGCTTTCTTTGAGTTTGGGTCAGTCACAGTGGTCAGGTATTCTGCCACTGTGTACTCTCTGTTTAGGGCCAAATAGCATTCTAGTTTGCTCTGTTTTTTAAATTCTTTCCAATGTGTCAAGGAATTATCCTTTTGTTTTCTCATGATTTGGTTGGGTCTAATTGTGTTTCTGACCTGGGGCTCTGTGGTGTGTGTGTTTGTGAACAGAGCCCCAAGTCCAACTCTTCTCCAGGTTCATCTCTCTGTAGGTGATGACTTTGTTATGGAAGGTTTGGGAATCGCTTCCTTTTTAGGTGGTTGTAGAATTTAACGGCGCTTTTCTGGATTTGGATAATTAGTGGGTATCGGCCTAATTCTGCTCTTCATGCATTATTTGGTGTTCTACGTTGTACACGGAGGATATTTTTGCAGAATTCTGCATGCAGAGTCTCAATTTGGTGTTTGTCCCATTTTATGAATTCTTGGTGAGCGGACCCCAGACCTCACAACCATAAAGGGCAATGCGTTCTATAACTTATTCAAGTATTTTTAGCCAGATCCTAATTGGTATGTCGAATTTTATGTTTCTTTTGATGGCATAGAATGCCCTTCTTGCCTTGTCTCTCAGATCGTTCACAGCTTTGTGGAAGTTACCTGTGGCGCTGATGTTTAGGCCAAGGTATTGTTAAGAGAATTCAGTTCTCATGTTCTTTAACCAATTCAATTAAATTACTCAGTCTGCTATATCAGGATTTGTAGGATACTGATAGAAATAAAAACAGACAGAGGCCCAGTCTACAATAGTCAAATGTTTAGTTACGGAACGTTCTGCCTATCATTTCCTGTACATTGGTCTATATACCTCACATTTCGTCATAAATGTCCCTCCTTCTCTCAGATACAATGGCAACATAGTTCACAAGTCTTCTTCTCATACATTGTCCGCCACCTGTTATACAATCTACTACAAGCCCAAGGTTTCTCCCCTCCCTGGGTGGGGAGACTTCCATCCCTGTTATTTACATTTACATTTAAGTCATTTAGCAGACGCTCTTATCCAGAGCGACTTACAAATTGGAAAGTTCATACATATTCATCCTGGTCCCCCCGTGGGGAATGAACCCACAACCCTGGCGTTGCAAGCGCCATGCTCTACCAACTGAGCCACACGGGACCACAGTTATCAGTTCCACAGTGGTCACAAGTTGTCTGCCACAGTTCCTTGCCTGCTAACAGTCCCTCTTTCTTATGGACAAACATTCTTCATCAGACAGGATATAATTCTGTTAGTTATAATTCTACATTAAATGTATAAATCCTTTAGTCATTATTCATAAAATTCCCATAACGGGTATGTATAGTTTTTTGTGTGCTCTGGGGCAACGGTGTCTAGATGAAATTTGTATTTGTGGTCCTGGTGACTGGACCTTTTTTGAACACCATTATTTTGGTTTTACTGAGATTTACTGTCAGGGCCCTGGTCTGGCAGAATCTGTGCAGAATATCTAGGTGGTGCTGTAGGCCCTCATTGGTTGGTGACAGAAGCACCAGATTATCAGCAAACAGTAGACATTTGACTTCAGATTCTAGTAGGGTGAGGCCGGGTGCTGCAGACTGTTCTAGTGCCCTCGCCAATTCGTTGATATATATGTTGAAGAGGGTGGGGCTTAAGCTGCATCCCTGTCTCCCCCCCACAGCCCTGTGGGATGAAATGTGTGTGCTTTTTGCCTATTTTAACCGCACACTTGTTGTGTGTGTACATAGATTTTATAATGTCGTATGTTTTTCCCCCAACACCACTTTCCATCAATTTGTATAGCAGACCCTCATGCCAAATTGAGTCGAAGGCATTTTTGAAATCAACAAAGCATGAAAAGACTTTGCCTTTGTTTTGGTTTGTTTGTTTGTCAATTAGGGTGTGCAGGGTGAATACGTGGTCTGTCATGCGATAATTTGGTAAGAAGCCAATTTGACATTTGCTCAGTACATTGTTTACCCTGAGGAAATGAACTAGTCTGCTGTTAATGATAATGCAGAGGATTTTCCAAAGGTTACTGTTGACGCATATCCCACGGTAGTTTTTGGGGTCAAATTTGTCTCCACTTTTGTGGATTGGGGTGATCAGTCCTTGGTTCCAAATATTGGGGAAGATGCCAGAGCGAAGGATGATGTTAAAGAGTTTTAGTATAGCCAATTGGAATTTGTTGTCTATATTTGATCATTTCATTGAGGACACCATCAACACCACAGGCCTTTTTGGGTTGGAGGGTTTGTATTTTGTCCTGTAGTTCATTCAATGTAATTGGAGAATCCAGTGGGTTCTGGTAGTCTTTAATAGTTGATTCTAATATTTGAATTTGACCAAGAATATGTTTTTGCTGTTTGTTCTTTGTTATAGAGCCAAAAAGATTGGAGAAGTGGTTTACCCATACATCTCCATTTTGGATTGATAATTATTTGTGTTGTTTGTTTAGTGTTTTCCAATTTTCACAGAAGTGGTTAGAGCCTATGGATTCTTCAATTACATTGAGCTGATCTCTGACGTGCTGTTCCCTCTTTTTCCATAGTGTATTTCTGTATTGTTTAGTGATTCACCACAGTGAAGGCGTAGATTCAGGTTTTCCGGGTCTCTATGTTTTTGGTTGGACAGGTTTCTCAATTTCCTTCTTAGATTTTTGCATTCTTCATCAAACCATTTGTCATTGTGGTTGATTTTTTTCGGTTTTCTATTTGACATTTTTGGATTTAATAGGGAAGCCTATCAAATATACTGTTAAGAGTTTCTACTGCCAAGGTTATGCCTTCACTATTACAGTGGAATGTTTTATCCAGGAAGTTGTCTAAAAGGGATTGAATTTGTTGCCTAATAGTTTTTTTGGGAGATTTCCAAACTGCATTCCTTCCATCTATAGCATTTCTTAATATTACTCACTTCCTTAGGCTTTGATGCCTCATGATTGAGTATTGCTCTGTTCAAGTAGACTGTGATTTAGCTGTGGTCTGATAGGGAGGTAAGTGAGCTGACTGTGAACGCTCTGAGAGACTCTGGGTTGAGGTCAGTGATAAAGTAGTCTACAGTACTACTGCCAAGAGATGAGCTATAGGTGTACCTACCATAGGAGTGCCCTCGAAGCCTACCATTAACTTTGTACATACCCAGCACGCGACAGAGCTGCAGGAGTTGTGACTTGTTTTTGTTGGTTATGATGTCATAGTTGTGCCTAGGGGGTTATATGGGGGAGGGAATGTTGACACCTCAGGCAGGTGTTTGTCCCCTTGTGTGCTGAGGGTGTCAGGTTCTTGTCCGGTTCTGGCATTTAGGTCGCCACAGACTAGTACATTCTCTCCCTGGAAATGATTGATTTCCCCCTCCAGGATGGAGAAGCTGTCTTCATTAAAGTATGGGGATTCTAGTGGGGGGATATAGGTAGCACACAGGAGGACATTTTTCTCTGTTGAGATCATTTCCTTTTGAATTTCTAGCCAAATGTGAAATGTTCCTGTTTTGATTAATTTAATGGAGTGAGTTAGGTCTGCTCTATATCAAATTAGCATACCCCCTGAGTCCCTTCCCTGTTTCACACCTGGTAGTTTAGTGGATGGGACTACCAGCTCTCTGTAACCAAGAGGGAAACCAGTGGGTCCGTTTCCTCTATACCAGGTTTCTTGTAGGATGACAATGTCTGTATTTCCGATTTCTTTGATGAAGTCCAGGTTTCTGCTCTTTAGGCCAAAGGCAGATGACCTCAGGCCTTGGATATTCCAGGATGAGATGGTGAAGGCTTTGTGTTCCATAAAGTGTCCAATGTTGTTGGTCGTGTGGTTTGGCCTCAGGCCAGTAAGTGTGAGCAGAGCCTGCTGAGCATCTGGTACATGCCATTGGCTAGGGCTAGTGTAATATTCAGGGTTGGGTCTGTTTGGGCGTATGTGTGACTTCCACGTTGAGGCCCTCTTTGCGGGGATGGGGTGGGAAGGAGGGGCATAGGTCTGATCTGAGGGGGCCTAAATGGGGTGTGGGCATGGTTGACTTGGGGGGGTGTTGATTGGTTGGGGTGGGGGTGTGTATGTGGCTGGTGTTGTTGTGGTCTGGATGTAGGTCTTCTCGGCATGGGTCCTCTATGTGTAGGTCCAGGGGCGGTCCCGCAGGTCTGGGATCGTGTCTCGCTGGTCTGGGCGGGGTGTCTATTGATTTGTTGCTCCTGTGTGAAGTGTTGGGGCTGCGTTTGAGAGCGATGTCCTTTAGAGTCCGGGCGAAGGTGGGCACTGCTGCCTTGTATAGGTGGACCTGGTCATAGAGGCTGTTCAAGTCCAGGGTGGAGTGGTGGGCCAGGAAAACATTTGGTTTTGAGGCACAGTCACAGGAAATACTTGCGTTTACCCGCTGTATGGTAGCAGGGTGGAAGTCTTTCGTGGTAGAAAATCAAATCAAATTTTATTTGTCACATACACATGGTTAGCAGATGTTAATGCGAGTGTAGCGAAATGCTTGTGCTTCTAGTTCCGACCATGCAGTCTAACAAGTAATCTTAACCTAACAGTTTCACAACAACTACCTTATACACACAAGTGTAAAGGAATGAATAAGAATATGTACATATAAATATATGGATGAGCGATGGCTGAACGGCATAGGCAAGATGCAGTAGATTATATAAAGTACAGTATATACATGTGAGATGAGTAATGTAATGTAAACATTATATAAAGTGGCTAGTGATAGATTTATTACATCAATTTTTCCATTATTAAAGTGGCTGGAGCTGAGTTAGTATGTTGGCAGCAGCCACTCAATGTTAGTGATGGCTGTTTAACAGTCTGATGGCCTTGAGATAGAAGCTGTTTTTTAGTCTCTTGGTCCCTGCTTTGATGCACCTGTACTGACCTCGCCTTCTGGATGATAGCGGGGTGAACAGGCAGTGGCTCGGGTGGTTGTTGTCCTTGATGATCTTTTTGGCCTTCCTGTGACATCGGGTGGTGTAGGTGTCCTGGAGGGCAGGTAGTTTGCCCCCGGTGATGCGTTGTGCAGACCTCACTACCCTCTGGAGAGCCTTACGGTTGTGGGCGGAGCAGTTGCCGTACCAGGCGGTGATACAGCCCGATAGGATGCTCTCGATTGTGCATCTGTAAAAGTTTGAGTGTTTTTGGTGACAAGCCAAATTTCTTCAGCCTCCTGAGGTTGAAGAGGCGCTGCTGCGCCTTATTCACCACGCTGTCTGTGTGGGTGGACCATTTCAGTTTGTTCGTGATGTGTACGCCGAGGAACTTAACTTCCCACCTTCTCCACTACTGTCTCGTCGATGTGGATAGGGGGCTGCTCCCTCTGCTGTTTCCTGAAGTCCACGATCATCTAGCAGGGTTGAGATAACCACTTGTGCATTGGGGGAAAGTAGAAGCTTTTTCAATCACTCCCTTCAGTGCTGTGGCCACCACTTCCTGCTGTGTTCTCAGGTTGTTTGTGCCTGTGTGTAATATTATGTGGCTAGGTGAACCTAGTTGGTCCTCAGACAGAAGGTCTAGGGCGCGCTGGATGTTTGGACACTGTGTTTGGGAGAAGAAAAGAAAAAAAAAATATATATAATATATGTTTCCCATTTGAGTCCATAAGGAGTACAATCTGTGTCTTGTGTATTTCCTCAGTGGGTGTGGGGGGGGGGGGTTGTCAGGAGGGCTATCAGGGTGGCTAACAGGGGGGGTGCTCAGAGGGGGTGAGATCCCCTGGGCTTGGGGTTCTTCAGTTGTCTGCTGTGATGTCAACACTATGGTCAGGGTCTGGTGTGGACTGTTCTGCTGTGGTGTCGAGACTTTTGTCGGGTGCTGAGGTGGGCTGGTCTGCTGGCTTCTCTGCAGGGGTGGCCACCTCTCTAATGGGTTGTTCTGTCACACGCCATCCCTCTCACCATCTCCTCCAGCAGTCTGATCCTCTCCTCTAGTGCACTGTTCTTTTCCTGCTCTTGCTTTTTATATTGTTGATGTTGTCTCACCTCTATCTATCAATCAATCAAATGTATTTATAGAGCCCTTCTTACATCAGCTGATGTCACAACATGCTGTACAGAAACCCAGCCTGAAACCCCAAACAGCAACAATGCAGATGTAGAAGCATGTTAGGAATAACTCACTAGAAAGGCCGGAACCTAGGAATAAACCTAGAGAGGAACCAGGCTATGATGGGTGGCCAGACCTCTTCTGTCCATCTTGTATTCTCTCCTCTATCTAGTATTCTCTCATCTATCCATCTACCCATCTACCGATCCATCTCGTGTTCTCCCCTCTATCGATCCGTCTCGTGTTCTCTCCTCTATCGATCCGTCTCGTGTTCTCTCCTCTATCGATCCGTCTCGTGTTCTCTCTATCGATCCGTCTCGTGTTCTCCCCTCTATCGATCCGTCTCGTGTTCTCCCCTCTATCGATCCGTCTCGTGTTCTCCCCTCTATCGATCCGTCTCGTGTTCTCCCCTCTATCGATCCGTCTCGTGTTCTCTCCTCTATCGATCCGTCTCGTGTTCTCTCCTCTATCGATCCGTCTCGTGTTCTCTCCTCTATCGATCCGTCTCGTGTTCTCTCCTCTATCGATCCGTCTCGTGTTCTCTCCTCTATCGATCCGTCTCGTGTTCTCTCCTCTATCGATCCGTCTCGTGTTCTCTCCTCTAAAAAAAAATATTATATTTAATGTTTAATATTTAATGTTCACAGAATGGCACTCGGACAGTTCAAGAAAGGGAAACAAAATCCTAGTTTGGTTCAGAGCACTTCACTTACAAACCAAAGATCCTTTCGATAATCAACAAAATAATCTCTTTTGTGACTAAGCTTGGCTTTGGCTCGCAGCTACGGGAATCACTCACGCACATTCATCTTTTAATCCGTTTTGTCTTGGTCTCTCAATGTTCTTTCCTTTTCTTGTTTCTTCGTTCTATAGTTCTCCTCATTTCACCCCCCCCTTCTCCTTTCTTCTCTTTTTTCCTAGTGCATCATTTCTTCACTTGCACTGGTAATAAGGGGTGTGTTTGGGGAATCCTGTGAAGTCAGCAGGGATTCCCTGAGGGCCCCTGCCCCTCTGACTCCCATTGACCCCCATACCTCTGGATGATTCACACTATCAGTATTCTCTCCTCTCTCGCTCTCTCGATCTATCGAGTGTTCTCTCTCTCTCTCATTTTCTGGGGGAGTGTGTGCTGGGCTGTGATGACTCAGCCCTTTATCTCGGTCCATCCTCCCATGCAGGCATGACTGCTCTCTGCTCTTCACCTCATACGTACTCCTATTATTTTTGACTGATTCTATAAGCTAGAATTCTACCAATGATTGATTTGCTTCATATTGTTTATTTGTATCACCTTTTGTCTTTTGCTTAGTTTTATCCTGAGCATGTACCTGACCAGGAAACTGTCTTGACACTAGTGATATGTAAAGATCTGTGTCTTAACATCTCATTTGCCCATCACTTTTTTCCTAATTACTATTATTATCAGTCCTGCGGAGACCGAACCATGAATCTCCATGACTACGGGATGCTGTTGCCATGCGGCATCGACCGTTTCCGAGGGGTGGAGTTTGTGTGTTGCCCAGCGGAGACACAGCGCGAGTCAGACAGTGTGGAGCTGACTGAGTCTGATGTGTGGTGGGGTGGAGCCGAGACTGAATATACCGATAACAGGTACGCACAAACACAATGCATACACACATAAAGGTGCAAGCACAGGTGCATACAGGCAGACACAAACATCCATACATTTCAGCACACACACATCATCTTAAATACTTACTCAAGTTCCTAAACCAGTGGTTAAATCCTTTTGACAGATAACCTGCACAACCAGACTACACACACTGATAGACTCACGTTCCACCCTCTCTCCCTACAGCATGCCTCGCCAGGCGGATCAGGGGGCTGTCACCACTGAGGAGGATGACGAAGAGGATGCCTTTGACAGAGATGAGGACGGAGATGGTCTTGAGGATGATAATGATGATGATGATGAAGACGACGATGAGGATGACGTGACCGATGAACGGGACAGTGGTGAAGGCACCTCCAACATCGCCATGACAACCACCACCACGACCACCACTGAGTCGGTTGAGGAAGTCGTCAGAGGTAAGAACAAGCCATGGATTGAAAGAGATGATTACTTGTTTGTTTGTTTTTCCCCAAGGATTTGTGGGGAGGTTTCAAAGATGGAGAAGATGTGTGTATGTTTGAACATATTGTGTAAACACACCCAAGCAGTGTGTGTGATTGCTCTGTGTGAGTGTGTGTTTTAAGAGTGTGTGTCTTTCTCAGAGGTGTGTTGGGCGCGTGCTGAGTCGGGCCCGTGCCATGCCATTCTGGAGCGTTGGTACTTCGTGCCAGAGAAGGGCACCTGTGCCCCCTTCCTCTTTGGAGGGTGTGGGGGCAACCGGAATAACTTTGACTCAGAGGAGTACTGCCTGTCTGTCTGCAGCAACAGTGTGTGTAAGTCCCTGGACTGGACCCCCGATATGGACCTCTAGACCCCTTGACTTGGGGACTATCCCCCCTGCTGTCTGCCTCTCTGAGCTGTCTGTCTGTTTAACACCGTCTGTCTGATGGCTCTTAGACACTTGGAGCACAAGTGATGTACTACCTACTCTGAAAGGGAAGATTTTTCAGTTCTAGACTGAACAAAAATATAAAAGCAACATGCAACAATTTCAAAGATTTTACTGAGTTACAGTTCATATAAGGAATTCAGTCAATTTAAATAAATTCATTATGCCCTAATCTATGGATTTCACATGACTGGGAATACAGATATCCATTTTATTGGTCACAGATACTTAAAAAAACCTAAATGTTGATGCGTGAATCAGAAAAGCAGTCAGTATCTGGTGTGACCATCATTTGCCTCATGCAGAGCGACACATATTATTTGCATAGAGTTGATCAGAATGTTGTCCCATTCCTCTTCAATGGCCGCTCCCTCAAAACTTGACACATCTGTGGCATTGTGTTGTGACAAAACTTCACATTTGAGTGGTATTTGTCCCCAGCACAAGGTGCACCTGTGTAATGATCATGCCGTTTAATCCGCTTCTTGATATGCCACACCTGTCAGGTGGATGGATTATCTTGGCAAAGGAGAAATGCTCACTAAGAGGGATGTAAAACACATTTGTGCACAAAATGTGAGAGAAATAAGCTTTTTGTGCCTATGGAACACTTCTGGGATCTTTTATTTCACTTCATGAAACATGTGACCAACCTTTACATGTTGTTTTGATATTTTTGTTCAGTGTAAATTTTGCATCATATTCGTCAATGATGGATACTTTAAGTTTTCATTGAATTTCATAAAAAATATATTCTGCCACTCTTAGAGGGAAGTGGAAGGTCAATAAAAAGCACAGCCTTTTAAGACATTTATTGATCTTTCATTTCCCTCCAATAGTAGTTATTACAGATGAACCATTACTCTGGATAGCTAAGACTGTTTTACTGCAACAAACCTTGAGGGCCTGGATCCATCTCAGGTTTTGGGGAAGTGCAGAGTATTCCTATCAATAGTCTGCTCTAGTGGGTGAACAGATGGCTTGGTACAGACAGAGGTTGACCTTTCAATTAGGTCATTCTGATAAAAAAATTAAAAAAACGGACGAGATATTAGGAAGTATCTGCGCCGACATTAGCAGAGAATGTCACGGGTGGAAAATAGCCAACTCACTCACTCCCTCTTCTGCTTTTGCAACGATTCTCTCACTCACTCTATCACTCACTAACCAACTCAAAAACATTGTGTGTGTGAGACAATGTTTGTCTGGTGATTTCTGGTGACCTGACCTGGCAGTGGGTTAATGAGTTGATGTTCTAACCGGTTTAACCTAACAGCAGCAGTGTCTCTTTAAATCACTGTGTGTATGTATGTGTGTGTGTGTGTGTGTGTGTGTGTGTGTGTGTGTGTGTGTGTGTTCATGCATATGTCAGTTGGTTGAGTCTCTGTCTGTTTCCCAGCCCCAGCCTGGCTGTTCCACTCTTTTCCGGCACTTTCCGCGCAGTTAAGCACAACGCTCCTCAGCGGGAGAGAATGATGCAGCGCCTACCCTGATCCTGACTGGGCAGAATTCACTTATCTGATCTCCAGTCTCCCGTATCTCGCGCATGCATACACACACACAGACACACAAAAAAATTCAAGGCAGACCGGTATATCACCTGTCTGTCTGTCTGTGTGGTTGACCTGTCTCTCTACCTGTTTGTCTGTCTGTGTTGTTGACCTGTCTCTCTACCTGTCTGTCTGTGTGGTTCACCTGTCTCTCCACCTGTCTGCCAGGTCTACCTGTCTTTGTGTGGCTGACCTGTCTGTCTGTGTCATTGACCTGTCTGTCTATCTCTGTCTGTCTGTCTGTGTGTGTTTGACCTGTCTGTGTGGTTAACCTGTCTTTCTGTCTGTGTTGTTGACCTGTCTCTCTACCTACCTGTCTGTGGCTGACCTGTCTCTACCTACCTGTCTGTCTGTGTGGTTGACCGGTCTCTCTACCTGTTTGTCTGTCTGTGTTGTTGACCTGTCTCTCTACCTACCTGTCTGTGTGGCTGACCTGTCTCTCTACCTACCTGTCTTTGTGCAGTTGACCTGTCTCTCCACCTGTCTGCCAGGTCTACCTGTCTTTGTGTGTTTGACCTGTCTCTCTACCTGTCTGTCTGTGTGGTTTACCTGTCTCTCTACCTGTCTGTCTGTGTGGTTGACTTGTCTCTCTACCTGTCTGTCTGCGGTTGACCTGTGTCTCTACCTACCTGTCTCTGTGTGGCTGACCTGTCTCTCTACCTACCTCTGTCTGTGTGGTTGACCTGTCTGTCTTTCTGTGTGGTTGACCTGTCTCTCTGTCTGTCTGTGTGTGTGGTTGACTTGTCTGTCTGTGTGGCCGACCTCTGTCTCTCTGTCTGTCTGTCTGTCTGATCTGTCTGTCTGTGTGGTTGACCGGTCTCTCTACCTGTCTGTGTGGTTCACCTGTCTCCACCTGTCTGCCAGGTCTACCTGTCTTTGTGTGTTTGACCTGTCTCTCTGTGTGGTTGACCTGTCTCTCTACCTGTCTGTCTCTCTACCTGTCTGTGTGGTTGACCTGTCTGTCTGTGTGGTTGACCTGTCTCTGTCTGTTTATGTGGTTGACCTGTCTCGCCACCTGTCTGCCAGGTGTACCTGTCTTTGTGTGGTTGACCTGTCTCTCTACCTGACTGCCAGGTCTACCTGTCTGTCTGTGTGTTTGACCGGTCTACCTATCTGTCTGTGTTTGACCTGTCTCTCTACCTGACTGCCCGGTCTACCTATCTGTCTGTGTTTGACCTGTCTCTCTACCTGACTGCCCGGTCTACCTATCTGTCTGTGTGTTTGACCTGTCTCTCTACCTGACTGCCCGGTCTACCTATCTGTCTGTGTGTTTGACCTGTCTCTCTACCTGACTGCCCGGTCTACCTATCTGTCTGTGTGTTTGACCTGTCTCTCTACCTGACTGCCAGGTCTACCTGTCTGCCTGTGTGTTTGACCTGTCTCTCTACCTGACTGCCAGGTCTACCTGTCTGCCTGTGTGTTTGACCTGTCTCTCTACCTGACTGCCAGGTCTACCTGTCTGTCTGTGTGTTTGACCTGTCTCTCTACCTGACTGCCCGGTCTACCTGTCTGCCTGTGTGTTTGACCTGTCTCTCTACCTGACTGCCAGGTCTACCTATCTGTCTGTGTGTTTGACCTGTCTCTCTACCTGACTGCCAGGTCTACCTGTCTGTCTGTGTGTTTGACCTGTCTCTCTACCTGACTGCCAGGTCTACCTATCTGTCTGTGTGTTTGACCTGTCTCTCTACCTGACTGCCAGGTCTACCTGTCTGCCTGTGTGTTTGACCTGTCTCTCTACCTGACTGCCAGGTCTACCTATCTGTCTGTGTGTTTGACCTGTCTCTCTACCTGACTGCCCGGTCTACCTATCTGTCTGTGTGTTTGACCTGTCTCTCTACCTGACTGCCCGGTCTACCTGTCTGTCTTTGTGTTCAGACCCTGAAAGTCTTAAATGTGGGAGGAGGATATGCCGCTGTTTAACTTTTGAGTGATCAGTATGTAACAGTTACCTTCTGTCTTTGGACCCTTTTGTGGAAATCCCCTTTCTCCTCTCCCCTCTATCGCTTTTTCTTCCTCCTCTCCCAGTGCCTACCACGGCCCCCTCCCCCCCTGACGCGGTGGACCGTTACCTGGAGTCTCCTGGAGACGACAGCGAACACGCCAACTTCCAGCAGGCCAAGGAGAGTCTGGAGGCCAAGCACCGCGACAGGATGTCCCAGGTGTGTTTGAGAGGGAGAGAAAGATAGCCTGTGTGTTTGTGAGAGAGAGAGAAAGATAGCCTGTGTGTTTGTGAGAGAGAGAGAAAGATAGCCTGTGTGTTTGTGAGAGAAAGAGAAAGATAGCCTGTGTGTTTGTGAGTGAGAGAGAAAGATAGCCTGTGTGTTTGAGTGAAAGAGAAAGATAACCTGTGTGTTTGTGAGAGAGAAAGATAGCCTGTGTGTTTGTGCGAGAGAGAGAAAGATAGCCTGTGTGTTTGTGAGTGAGAGAGAAAGATAGCCTGTGTGTTTGTGAGAGAGAGAGAAAGATAGCCTGTGTGTTTGTGAGAGGGAGAACGTATGGGGGAGAGGGGTCACTTCTCTGAGGTGAACTAAGGACAATAAGGGAGTTCACTACACTACCCACAATCCTCTGATGTGTCTCGCCAGGTGATGAGAGAGTGGGAGGAAGCAGAGAGACAAGCCAAGAGTCTCCCTCGCGCTGACAAGAAGGCAGTCATCCAGGTACACTACCTTGTGTGTGTGCGTGCGTGTGTGTGTGTGTGCGTGTGTGCATGTGTGTGCGTGCGTGCATTCTAGTGTGTGTTAATTTTTTTGTGTGCAGCACTTCCAGGAGAAGGTGGAGGCCCTGGAGCAGGAGGCAGCAGGAGAGAGGCAGCAGCTGGTGGAGACCCACATGGCCCGGGTGGAGGCCCTGCTCAACAGCCGCCGCCACATGGCCCTGGAGAACTACCTCGGCTCCCTGCCGGCCAACCCACCCAGGGTACATATATACAGTGCATTCGGCGTGTTCAGACCCCTTGACTTTTTCCACATTTTGTTACATTATAGCCTTATTCTAAAATGGATTGAATTGTTCCCCCCCCCCCCCCCCCCCACATCAATCTACACACAATACCACATAAGGACAAAGCAAAAACTGGTTTTTAGACATTTTTGCAAATGTATTTTTTTTTTTTTAAGAAAATGAAAAAAAAGAAATTTACATAATTATTCAGACCCTTTGCTCAGTACTTTGTTGAAGCACTTTTGGCAGCGATTACAGCCTCGGGTCTTCTTGGGTATGACGCTACAAGCTTGGCACACCTGTATTTGGGGAGTTTTTCTCCCATTCTTCTCTGCAGATTCTCTTGGATGGGAAGCGTCACTGCACAGCTATTTTCAAGTCTCTCCAGAGATGTTTGATCAGGTTCAAGTCTGTGCTCTGCCTGGGCCACTCAAGGACATTCAGAGACTTGTCCCGAAGCCACTCTTCCGTTGTCTTGGCTGTGTGGTTAGGGTCGTTGTCCTGTTGGAAGGTGAACCTTCGCCCCAGTCTGAGGTCTTGGCTGCTCTGGAGCAGGTTTTCATCAAGGATCTCTCAGTACTTTGTGTCGTTCATCTTTCCCTCGATCCTGACTAGTCTCCCAGTCCCTCCCGCTGAAGAAAAAAAAAACAGCATGATGCTGCCACCACCATGCTTCACCGTAGGGATGGTGCCAGGTTTCCTCCAGACGTGGCGCTTGGCATTATGGTGGAGAAATTACAAGATGATGTTATAATACTACCATTTATGCAATAGAATAGGGTTCCATTAGTACTTGCTTGTCTGTGTGAACTGAGAGGAGCCTTTGAGGCTCAACGCTGACAATTGATTTCTGAATGGTTTGGTGATAAAAACCTACAGCATGCATTCCATAGAATGAGTTGGTGTTTGTGTTCTGTAAGGTACCAGGGAGAGATGGCTCAGGTATGGATAATGATGAGAGGAACCTTGTCTCGGGCCAAACTCTGGTTTCTGTACAATAGGAACAGTCTTCACGGGAAATGCTATCTGGCTGGGGGATACTCCTTTCTCATATCTGTTGTTTGTCATGTAGACTAAGGGGGTGTATCTTTGCTATAAAATATATTTGTATTCTTTGTGTCAGGACTCTCAACCCAACAGTCAAGAGTGTTGGGTGGACCAGCCTCGTTATTGCAGAGCACTCACATCATTCACTTGTGTGTGGTGTGACCTGCTTTCCTTATTATTAAGTGAATAAAGATTTAGATTAAGTATAACTCTGACTTGTTTGAAAAATAACCACCACAGTATTCAGGCCAATGAGTTCTATCTTGGTTTCATCAGACCAGAGAATCTTGTTTCTCATGGTCTGAGAGTCCTAGGTGCCTTTCGGAAAACTCCAAGCGGGCTGTCATGTGCCTTTTACTGAGGAGTGGCTTCCGTCAGGCCACTACCATAAAGGCCTGATTTGTGGAGGGCTGCAGAGATGTTTGTCCTTCTGGAAGGTTCTCCCATCTCCACAGAGGAACTCTGGAGCTCTGTCAGAGTGACCATTGAGTTCTTGGTCACCTCTCTGACCAAGGCCCTTCTCCCCTGATTGCTCAGTCTGGCCGGGCGGCCAGCCAGCTCTAGGAAGAGTCTTGGTGGTTCCACTCTTCTTCCATTTAAGAAGGATGAAGGCCACTGTGTTATTGGAGACCTTCAAGTTTTTGGTACCCTTCCCCATCTGTGCCTCTTCACAATCCTGTCCCGGAGCTCTACGGACAATTCCTTCGACCTCATGGCTTAGTTTTTGCTCTAACATGCCCTGTCAACTTATATAGACAGGTGTGTGCCTTTCCAAATCATGTCCAATCAATTGAATTTACCCCAGGTGGACTCCAATGAAGTTGTAGAAACATCTCAAGAATGATCAATGGAAACAGGATGCACCTGAGCTCAATTTCAAGTCTCATATTAAAGGGTCTGAATACTTATGTAAATAAAGTATTTAAGTTTTTTATTTTTAATTAAAAAAAAAAAAACTTTTCGCTTTGTCATTATGGGGTATTACGTGTAGATTGATGAGAAGAAAACAAATATTTAATCAATTTTAGAATAAGGCTGTAACGTAATAAAATGTGGAAAAAGTCAATGGGTCTGAATACTTTCCCAATGCACTGTACACCAGTGGAGGCTGCTGAGGGGAGGACAGCTCATAATAATGGCTGGAATGGAGCAAATGGAATGGTATCAATTTGATGTATTTGATACCATTCCATTCGTTCTGCTCCAGTCATTACCGCGAGCCTGTCCTCCCCAATTAAGGTGCCACCAACCTGCTGTGATAGATACACCCTCTCACCATGCATAATGCACATATTACACTCAGTACACACTGTACACCAGGTGTGCCCTACCTTCTTTGACGTGTGATCTACTTTTTCATTTGCCAGCCTGATGAGATCTACCAGTCTCTAAACCAACCAACAAAATGTATGAAATGCAGCACACCACTGAGTATGGACCTGCTGCTATGAATCCTATTTGATACCCAAATATAATGTGGACCAATAACACGTTTTCCACACAAGTGCAACCAATTTCATTTCCTACCTTCGTGTGACTTTTGGCATTGGGTGGAGGCCAGTAGTTTTTCATAGTTAGGGCTGTAAGCAGCTTGTTGCCAGTCTCATGCAGGCCACATGGTTGTCATCCGTCATAGTAGATCTGTACTAGGACTTTATTATCTTCATGTGAGAAAATACAGACTCACAGAGGTAGGCTGATCCACAAAGGGCTGATAAGTTGAGAGCACATCTTCTTATGTTTGGATACCTCTCCTCTAGCAGCTCCCAGAACTCTTCCTTCATCTCAGTGGTTGCCCTGGATGTCAGCTGAATGTCATTTTGAACGGTGAGAATTTCAGTTTCTCATATAATTGTGTCCAACTGAAAAAGTGATCCCATTTTGGAGGCAATGACACATTTAAGTCTGTGCCAAACGGAAAGCACATAAGTGGCAATAGGCTCAAGTGATGCAGTCAGTGAAATGACTGTCAAACTCAGATGAGATGCTCTGGACTTGCACCACGTAACGTGCACTGTCAAGCTGTGCTGTATCCTTGCCCTGACGTTCAAGTTCTGAATGCAGCTTTTTACGTTGCAGCTTTCTTGTGAGCAGTTGTAGTTTGCATTTAAGTGTTCACAGAGCTGATCATGTCAATTACATATTTGCCTTTTTTTGCAGCGCTACATTCAATTCATTAATCATGTAAGTTAGGTCAGTGAGAAAAGCTCAATCCAGGAGCCACTGTGTGTCCTCTAGCTGTGCATATTCTGCATGTTTGACCTTGAGAAACTCCTTGATTTCAGGCAACAACTCACTGAATCTCCCTAAAAATGTACATTGGCTCAGCCACCGCACATCCGTGTGCAGCAGCAGGTCTGTGTGCTCCTCTTCAGTCTCTTCTAAGTGAGCGTGAAATAGCCTCCGCTGTAGACTTCTTGCTCGAATAGAACACACAATCTTCATGGCAACATCTATCACCTCTTTCATGTTTAACATCTTCCCGCACAAAGCTTGCTGATGAATTATGCAGTGATAACTAAGAAAGTCCGGGAAAGAGTCATCTCGTTTGCACAATGCAACAAACCCACTAATGTGGCCTACCATAGCGGGTGCCCCATCCGTAGTAATGGAGACAAGCTTACAAAAGGGCAGATGGAATTTGTTAGACATCTTTCAAGCTTTTATGAAGTTTGCTAACTCCCTTGTATGTCCTTCCAGTGGCAAAATGGTGAGTAGTTCCTCATTTGTACTCATGTTGTCACAAACTCAGCAAAAAAAGAAACGTCCCTTTTTCAGGACCCTGTCTTTCAAAGATAATTCGTTAAAATCCTGTGGAATAAATTGCAATGTCCGTACTGAGACGCCTAAGACAGCGCTACAGGGAGACCGGATGGACAGCTGATCGTCCTCGCAGTGGCAGACCACGTGTAACAACACCTGAACAGGATCGGTACATCCGAACATCACACCTGCGGGACAGGTACAGGATGACAACAACAACTGCCAGAGTTACACCAGGAACGCATAACTCCCTCCATCAGTGCTCAGACTGTCCGCAATAAGCTGAGAGAGGCTGGACTGGTGGCTTGTAGGCCTGTTGTAAGGCAGGTTCTCACCAGACATCACTGGCAACAACGTCGCCTATGGGCACAATCCCACCGTCGTTGGACCAGACAGGACTGGCAAAAAGTGCTCTTCACTGACGAGTTGCGGTTTTGTCTCACCAGGGGTGATGGTCAGATTCACGTTTATCGTTGAAGGAATGAGCGTTACACCGAGGCCTGTACTCTGGAGCGGGATCGATTTAGAGGTGGAGGGTCCGTCATGGTCTGGGGCGGTGTGTCACAGCATCATCGGACTGATGAGAGACATCCTCCTCCCTCATGTGGTACCCTTCCTGCAGGCTCACCCTGACATGACCCTCCAGCATGACAATGCCACCAGCCATACTGCTCGTTCTGTGTGTGATTTCCTGCAAGACAGGAATGTCAGTGTTGTGCCATGGCCAGCGAAGAGCCCGGATCTCAATCCCATTGAGCACGTCTGGGACCTGTTGGATCAGAGGGTGAGGGCTAGGGCCATTCCCCCCAGAAATGTCTGGGAACTTGCAGGTGCCTTGGTGGAAGAGTGGGGTAACATCTCACAGCAAGAACTGGCAAATCTGGTGCAGTCCATGAGGAGGAGATGCACTGCAGTACTTAATGCAGCTGGTGGCCACACCAGATACTGACTGTTACTTCTGATTTTGACCCCCCCCCCCTTTGTTCAGGGACACATTATTCCATTTCTGTTAGTCACATGTCTGTGGAACTTGTTCAGTTTATGTCTCAGTTGTTGAATCTTGTTATGTTCATACAAACATTTACACATGTTAAGTTTGCTGAAAATAAACGCAGCTGACAGTGAGAGGACGTTTATTTTTTTGCTGAGTTTACTATTCTGATGAAATGCATAACTGTGCCACATCTACCATATCTGTGGACTCGTCAAACTGGAGGGAATAACACTCGCAGTTGTCAGTATCCTTCTTCAGTTGATCCTCGAGGTTCTCTGCTATTCCCTCACATCTTCTTGTCTGAATGTAATTGATGTAATTGATGGCAGCCATCATTTCAGCCTTATTCTTAAAATCCCCAAACAGCGAGTCTGCAGCTTCAATAAATGCTTCCTTGATCATCTCCCCATCTTTGAACAACTTTTTATGCTTAGCAAGAACACGACTCACACGATAAGAGGTTGCCGCCTCCCTTTGGTCACAGACCTTGTAGAAGTTGACTGCTGCGCTGCCAGTTGCTGCTTTTGTTCTTGTACATTTCTTCTTTGTAAGTCAGTCTTTGCTGGAAAATCTCTTTCCTGGGTTTTGTGTGTGGTTTTAAAACGCCGTTCTATGTTACCTTTCTTTGGGATAGCGATGCTATTATGGCAGATGAGGCACACGCATTTTGAGTTTGAAATGACAAAAAAAATATCCTCTTCTCATTCCTTGTGGAAATGATACGTTTTCAGTTTTTTTTGTATCCTTCCCTTCACTCATTATTGCTGCTGTCGACCACAGAACAAGAATGAATCTGGCTACAAAGTTAGCTTGCTACCTACCTGCCTGGCATCACCGTGACCTCGACTTGGAGTAGCGCGGTCAGATGACGTATGCCTAGTTGGCAGGCGGCAAGTGGGCAGGGACTGGTCATATTTTATGTAAATCACGTGACTTTTCAGACATTGCTGTGAATGGAGGACTGTCAATGTTAAAACAGAAAGAGATTATTAGCATTGATTTGTGTGGCTGACTTTTAGTAGATGTATAATAATCTCCTGACTGGTTGGGCACCCCTGCTGTACACCCTCTGTGGATACACACTTACAGGTATACGTGCATTATCACTATACTTAAACACATTCTCACTAGTACACACACACACACGTTGTCCACATCATATCTCTTATTTCTCTATTTTTGCATCTATCTCTGTGTCCCTTTCCCTCACTCTGTCCCACTTCCCCCTGTCTCTCTCTGTCCCTCTTCCCCCTGTCTCTCAGCCTCGTCAGGTGCTTGGCCTGTTGAAGAAGTATGTCCGTGCAGAACAGAAGGACAGACAACACACGCTGAAACACTACGAACACGTCCGCATGGTGGACCCCAAAAAGGCTGCTCAGATCCGACCCCAGGTACCCCAACAACCCACAACCACTATAATACACTACGCACAAACCCCTAAGCTCACCGTTCAACCACCCTACACTACCCACAAGCCCCTACAGCCACTCTGTGTCCTGTGTTACTTCTTTGACCTCTGAACTTTGCCCTTCTGACCTCTAGGTGATGACCCACCTGCGTGTGATTGACGAGAGGATGAACCAATCCCTGGGGCTGCTCTACAAGGTGCCCAGCGTGGCCAATGAAATCCAAGACCAAGTTTGTGAGTGTCGCCCTACTCCTTCCCATATATATATTATTCACTGTGTAGTACTGGGTTGTGTTATTACTGAGATATTGTACAGATTATGCTTTTTCCTTTCTGCCTCTCTGTGTGTGTGTGTGTGTGTGTAGCTGTCCTGATGCAGAGGGTTCAGTCAGAGCTGTCTCAGCAAGTCTCATCTCTGCAGAGCGATGGGAGGGTGAGTTTTACACAGGCACGCACACTCTTGCTCATAAAAATAGTACAATCTCTCCTATCTCACAAACCCGCACACAGATAGAAAGTCAGTAATGTGTATCCTGTGTTTGTAGACTGATGGCAGGGTGAGCTATGGAAACGATGCCCTGATGCCCGACCAGGCTTACAGCTCTGCCCCTCTGGACCCTGGGATGGGCCTGGATGGACTGGGCTTCATCCACCCAGAGAGCTTCAATCAGCCCAACACTGACAACCACGGTAACACAACACACACTCTCAGCCTAACGAAACCACAGCAATACACATCCATTCAATTGGTCTAAAGCTTTTAGTCAGTGACTGCTTCCTCTGTTAAAACAGTTGAGCCTGTTGACGCTCGTCCAGTTCCAGATAGAGGTCTGCCCACTCGGCCTGGTAAGTGTGTCTATGATTGTGTTTATACTGTAATGGCATGTTTGTGGTTTGGGTTATGCTTGTGTATGTCTCTTTGATGATGTGTGTATGTCTGATGCTGTCTCACTGTGTGTCCAGTGTCTGCTCTGAGGCCTGAGGAGTTCCCTGAGGTGCGGGTGGAGAAGGAGGAGCGGCAAAGCGCCAGCTATGAAGTGCATCATCAAAAACTGGTACGGGAACATACAGTAAATTACATACAGTATACACTGGTACATATTCATACATGTGTATCACAAACTGGCTCAGTAGCCCAAGTTCACATGTTTATGATGGGAACATTTGCATTGGATACTGGTAAATAATGTTGCCTTCACAATATATAGAACTGCAGAAACACTCAACACCTCCAGGTTGATTGACAGGTGTTGTGTTGATTATTACCAGGTGTTCTTTGCTGAGGATGTGGGCTCCAACAAGGGTGCCATCATCGGCCTGATGGTGGGCGGGGTTGTCATAGCGACAGTCATCGTCATCTCTCTGATTATGCTGAGGAAGAAGCAGTATACCTCCATCCACCACGGAATCATCGAGGTGAGAGAGTGTTTTCTGTGTGTCTGCACGTTGGTGTTCTGTACCTGTGTGTTAACCTGGTGTGTGTGTGTGTGTTCTAGGTGGATGCTGCAGTGACCCCAGAGGAGCGTCACCTGTCCAAGATGCAGCAGAATGGCTATGAGAACCCCACCTACAAGTTCTTCGAACAGATGCAGAACTAAGGAGCTACCCTTTGACCCCTCCCTGACCCTGAACTTCCTTTAACCCCTCACACCTAGAGCTCGTTCCATTTTGGTCCATAAACCCCTCACACCTAGGGCCTGTTCCATTTTGGTCCATAAACCCCTCACACCTAGGGCCTGTTCCATTTTGGTACATAAACCCCTCACACCAAGGGCCTGTTCCATTTTGGTCCATAAACCCCTCACACCTAGGGCCCGTTCCATTTTGGTCCATAAACCCTTCTAACTCGTACTCTATTGCTGTCAATGGATCTGAATGGACTGAGTAGGTGAAACCAGTATGACTGAAGCGCCAGAAAAATCTAGAATGAATTGGGTTAGAAATATTTGTAGTCATATTACTTACAGCTCTCCAGGGGTAGTGCCAAGGAGCTGAAATACAACCAAGCCACACTCACCCTTCATCTTTTCCTCGTAAAGTGCAGCACATCAACATTCATAGCTGCTATTGGTCAGACAAGGATATCCTCATTCACCTGCATATTTTTTTATAATATCCCATAGTGTTTGTACAGAACAGAGAAGCTCATTGATTGATTCATCTGTCCGTCTATCTGTGGGTGAGCCCTCCCCCTCAGGATAGCACTCGCAGGTCTAAGAGGGTGAAACAGAGGCCCCAAATATCCCTGCAATCTTCCTGCCTCTTCCTCACTCACTCTGACGCACTCTCCCCTCCCCCTCCATCTCTCCCACGCACTCTTCTCCCCTCCCCCCCTCTCTCAGATGACAGCTGTGCTGTGTTTGGTGATGACATAACAGCTCTTAACACTAGCGAAGGGAGGAGGGGCTCAGTCTGCCCTGAGCTCCTCTCTGCAGGATTATACCACAAGCGTTTCAGGGTTTTTTTCCAGAAAAATGTATAAAAAAACAAAAATATATAACTAATACATCAGAAATATGTAAAAGGCAAAGAAATATTGAATGTTTTTATTTTGTGCGTAATGTATTGAAATAAGGCAGAAAAAACTAGCTGTAACTATATGTAGTGCATGGTGATATTGATGCCAGATATACGTAGAGAAGCTGGCTCCTGTCGCAGGACTGGGCCTCTCATATAGACTTTTAGCAGGATTGTACATTTTCTGTGTCTTCTTTGTGATCTTGTGATATGAAGAAGAGAGGAAAAAAAATAAGTATTTAGAATCTGGTCCGCTTTGTTGTCACTGCGACAATCTTTAAACAGAGCCTGTGCTCTCCTTTGTTTCCAGCCCCTTCCTCGCTCTGTGTTACCTACATGGACCCAATTATCTCTATCTACATGTAGCTAATATAATGACGTGTAATAGTATCTGAAAGGAAGTCGGTTGTGTTACTGTTTGCATTCTATGCACTCTGTTTCATTTAGTCTGGTTGTTACTGGTGTTACTGCTCTGTTTGTTGGTATTATGTCCCTTAAATATTCCACGACTAGGAATTGTTTCAGCTCCATTCATCATTTTATCATTCCAGAAATCTCAGCATTCCACCCTATCATTCCTATATAGTCTGTGAACATCATTAATGGAAACAGAAATCATTGTTGTTTTTTCTTTCTCAGGCTCTCTTTCGATCTCTCCTTTCCTCTGTCTATCCCAAAGACCTCAACCAGCCCTGCTCCTCTGTCCCTCTCTGTCCATGCTGTTGGCTTGGTGTGTGAGAGAATTATGTTGAATTGAGAGAGAGAGAGAGGGGGGGGATTGGGTGTGTCAGATTTGTACATTCTAATCTATCGTCTTTCTGATCATCAAACACATATTCCCTCCACAATGTCTCACACAGAACATAACCTATTTTTCCATGACATAGACTGACCAGGTGAAAGCTATGATCCCTTATTGATGTACATGTATCAAACAACCAAGAAAAACAGTTTGTGTTCTGTGGTGGATATCCCCCTCTTGCTTGTTTCATCAAATCTCTCATGTCTCAGACATCCTGGCTTTAAAAGCAGAGGCTAAAGAAATACTGATCTCAGACTAGTTATATTGATCTCAGGCCAATGTGCGTGAGGCTAAATACAGGGACCCTGTTCAGAAAGGCACAACTGCACCGAATTTTCAGATATAAATGTGTTATGTGGAACAGATGTCATTCTGTCAGGTAGTTTTGTTACATTTCCATCTGCAACATTCTGAATGTTTCACCTAACTGAACTCACCCCAGATCTGGGATCAGTATTGAGGCCGTAGTAGACGAGACATTCCCCATACCCAAAATGGAGCCTCCAATAGACATGAATGTGACATTCATATTGTGCAATTATGACACAGATCTACACACTACTACACTCCCTCCCTACACACAAACTGAAGCTCTTAAATCAGGTAAATGTTTTGGTGTTGTCAAGGATACTTGTACAGGGTATCTCCAGGGGTTAGTGGTTTCATTCTGTGACTTTTTCTGTGTACCTATACAAATCATTTGCTTAGACTGAGAAAAAGCTTTCTACACTATCCCATCAATAAAATGTTGAATGTACATACAAATATCTGGTGTTGAATCTGTGTGTGTTCATGACAGAGCTTGAATCCTGAGTGATTGAGTACTGGTCATATAGGAAAAACATTTAGAACCCACCTGAGTGGTGTGTGTGTGTGCATACGTATTACACTGGAGCAGTTCTGCCTATAGACAGACTACGTGTAGGGTTCCCCCCCACCAACAGTTTTTTAGGAACTACATCGGGGTCTCGGTTGAATGAGGATAGTAGAATACACAACATGCAATTTTGTGGCTCTGCATTGGAGCTGTTGGATCAAGGACAGACTCAGTCCTTAGGAAAACATCTGCCACTTTATTTCCCCTGGTGGACAATAAAGGTCCAACTCATTAGGGGGAAAAAAGCTTAAAATAAAATACAAAACTGATCCTTTTATAAATGGAAAATATGAAAATACACTGCCCTTGTGGCTATCAAAAACATGGAGTACCGGTATATACAATGGAAACTATACTAAGCTACAGATAAAGGAACAAAAAATGCAAAGCTCATTTGATTTTCCAGCATACACACTCCCCATCACACACACACACACACACACACTCCCCATCTCACACTCTCTCACACACACACACACACACACTCTCTCCCTCCAACAAGCATCTCTTTCCTGGTTAAAATAAGAAAACAACCTCCCCAATCAAACCAAAAGGAGAAGGACGAAGTTGCCCATAGACATGGATCTAAAGTCTGTTCATCATTTCCACCTATTAATGGTAAAGCTTAGGGCTGGTCACAGTAATCTGATCCTAGATTTGTGCCAATGGGCAACTTCTACCTGGGGCAGTCAGGGAGCCCCATGCCCCTCCCCCCTCAGCTGTCCTGTGCTGAGGTGGCCAGTGTCACTGTGGTGATGGGCTGGCCAATCCCGTGCAGCTGAATGCGGGCCAGCTTCTTCTGCTCACACTCCATCACCAGGTTGTTGAGCTCGGCAGCGCTGTAGCCAATCAAAGTCCTCAGGTCGCACACAAACTTGTAGACGAAGCGCTTGCCCTGCACCTTGCTGATCATGTCCCCGTCGTAGTAATACCTGAGAAAATTGTCCGAAATTAAAATGACACGACTAGAAAGTTCAAGGTAAGGGAACAAGTCATAAGAGTGCCTGAAATTGTACAACGAAAATGTTAGAGGAAAGGGGAGAGAAACTGGCAGATTGACATACCTGAGCGCTCGGCTGAGTTTCTCATAGTTCATGGTGGGCTTGTTCTTGCGTTGGCCCCATTTTTGGGCCACCAGTTCAGGCTGGTTGAGTTTGAACTCTCCCTCCTCTCCCACCCAGGAGATACAGTCTCTAGCATCCTTATCCGTCAACAGCTCCAACAGGAACTGCCACAGCTGGATCTGACCGTTGTTACCTAAAGGGACAGGTGAGAGGACGTGTGTGTGTTCACATCAGATACATGCACACTTAAGGCATCCATAAAAAAGCATACCAAGCTCTTGAGGTACACATACAGTTGAAGTCGGAAGTTTACATACATTTAGGTTGGAGTCATTAAAACCACTCCACAAATTTGTTAACAAACTATGGTTTTGGCAAGTCTGTTAGGACATATACTTTGTGCATGACAAGTCATGTTTACATAAAGATTATTTCACTTATAATTCACTGTATCCCAATTCCAGTGGGTCAGAAGTTAACACACTAAGTTGACTGTGCCTTTAAACAGCTTGGAAAATTCCAGAAAATGATGTCATGGCTTTAGAAGCTTCTGATAGGCTAATTGACATAATTTGAGTCAATTGGAGGTGTACCTGTGGGTGTATTTCAAGGCCTACCTTCAAGATCAGTGCCTGTTTGCTTGACATCGTGGGAAAATCAAAAGAAATCAGCCAAGACCTCAGAAGAAAAAATAATGTATAGCTCCACAAATCTAGTTCATCCTTGGGAGCAATTTCCAAACACCCGAAGGTACCACGTTCATCTGTACAAACACCATGGGACCACACAGCCGTCATACCGCTCAGGAAGGAGACGCATTCTATCTCCTAGAGATGAACGTACTTTGGTGCGAAAAGTGCAAATCAGTCCCAAAACAACAGCAAAAGGACCTTGTGAAGATGCTGGAGGAGACAGGTACAAAAGTATCTATATCCACAGTAAAACAAGTCCTATATTGACATAACCTGAAAGGCCGCTCAACAAGGAAGAAGCCACTGCTCCAAAACCTCCATAAAAAGCTAGACTACGGTTTGCAACTGCACATGGGGACAAAGATCATACCTTTTGGAGAAATGTATCTCTGGTCTGATGAAAAAAAATAGAACTGTTTGGCCATAATGACCGTCATTATATTTGGAGGAAAAAGGGGGAGTCTTGCAAGCCAAAGAACACCATCCCAACCGTGAAGAACGGGGGTGGCAGCATCTTGTTGTGGGGGTGCTTTGCTGCAGGAGGGACTGGTGCACTTCACAAAATAGATGGCATCATGAGGGAGGAAAATTATGTGGATATATTGAATCAAATATTGAATCAGTCAGGAAGTTAAAGCTTGGTCGCAAATGGATCTTCCAAATGGACAATGACCCCAAATATACTTCCAAATTTGTGGCAAAATGGCTTAAGGATAACAAAGTCAAGGTATTGGAGTGGCCATCACAAAGCCCTGACCTCAATTCCATAGCGAATTTGTGGGCAGAACTGAAAAAGCCTGTGTGAGCAAGGAGTCCTACAAATCTGACTCAGTTACACCAGCTCTGTCAGGAGGAATGGGCCAAAATTCACCCAACTTATTGTGGGAAGCTTATGGAAGGCTACCTGAAAACGTGTGCCCCAAGTTAAACAATTTAAAGGCAATGCTACCAAATACTAATTGAGTGTATGTAAACTTCTGACCCACTGGGAATGTGATGAAAGAAATAAAAGCTGAAATAAATAATTCTCTCTATTATTCTGACATTTCACATTCTTAAAATAAAGTGGAGATCCTAACTGACCTAAGACAGGGAATTTTTTATAGGATAAATGTCAGGAACTGTGCAAACTGAGTTTAAATGTATTTGGCTAAGGTGTATGTAAACTTCTGACTTCAACTGTACATACACAACACCCAAGACACACAAATGGCTACCTGTGCGGTTGCCAGGTGAGCTGCGCTCCTCTCCTCCTGAGATGCGGGGTGTTCTGGGGCCGCGGTTCTGCTTCAGTACCTTGATGGTGGTGGGTGTGGTCTGCACAGCAGCTGGGATGATCTGGACTTCTGGGGGTGGAGTCAGAAGGTTCAAACAGAAATATACAGGATGAAGTTACCACCTGATCTATGGTCAGTTTGATGTTTCTATCCATGTTGCCACAAGTAAGGATTTGGGTGAGTAAGCTGATCCTAGATCTGTGCCTATAGGCAACAACACCCACAGAGAACAATATAGTGTGGTAGATGAATGCAGGGTGACAATGAGTGAGAGAGACAGGAAATAAACTTACGTTGGTCAATGGTGACTGTGGCCTCCTGGCCAGACTGGTCCTGACTGGCCAACACATCTGTAAAGAACATGGACAGATACTGTATGTGAGCTAAAACCAACTTCAATAAACATGCTTGTCCAGGCTCAGAACAACTCCCATCCCCTTCAAATCAAATCACATTTTATTGGTCACATACACATGGTTAGCAGATGTTAATGCGAATGTAGTGAAATGCTTGTGCTTCTAGTTCCGACCATGCAGTAATATCTAACAAATAATCTAACAATTTCACAACTACCTTATACACACAAGTGTAAAGGATTGAATAAGAATATGTACATATAAATATATGAATGAGTGATGGCCGTTCAGCATAGGCAAGATGCAGTAGATGTAATGGAGTACAGTATATACATATGAGATTAGTAATGTAGGGTATGTAAACATTATATAAAGTGACATTGTTTAAAGTGACTAGTGATACATTTATTACATCCAATTTTTTATTATTTAGTGAACGAGCTTCCTGACGTTGGATTTGTTTACCAAACACGCTAACGAAAATAGCTATTTGGACATAAATGATGGACATTACCAAACCAAACAAACATTTCTTGTGGGAGTCCTGGGAGTGCATTCCGACGAAGATCAGCAAAGGTAAGGGAAGATTTATAATGCTTTTTATGAGTTTTGTTGACTGCACAATTTGGCAGGAAACTGTATGGCTTGCTTTTGTGGCTGAACGCTATTTTCAGATGATTGAATATTGTGTTTTGCCGTAAAGCTTTTTTAAATCTGACACAGCGGTTGCATTAAGAACAAGTGTATCTTTAATTCTATGTAAAACATGTATCTTTCATCAAAGTTTATGATGAGTATTTCTGTTATTTGACGTGGCTCTCTGCAATTTCTCCTGATATTTTGGAGGCATTTCTGAACATGGCGCCAATGTAAACTGAGGTTTTTGGATATAAATATGAACTTAATCGAACAAGACATATATGTATTGTGTAACATGAAGTCCTATGAGTGTCATCTGATGAAGATCATCAAAGGTTAGTGATTAATTGTATCTCTATTTGTGCTTTTTGTGACTCCTCTCTTTGGCTGGAAAAATGGCTGAATTTTTATGTGAGTTGGTGGTGACCTAACATAATCGTTTGTGGTGCTTTCGCTGAAAAGCCTATTTGAAATCGGACACTTTGGTGGGATTAACAAGATTACCTTTAAAATGGTATAAAATACATGTATGTTTGAGGAATTTTAATTAAGAGATTTCTGTTGTTTGAATTTGGCGCCCTGCACTTTCACTGGCTGTTGTCAATTCATCCTGTTAACGGGATTGCAGCCATAAGAAGTTAACCCTAACACAGTGACTCAACATACAGAAGCTACAACACAAACTCACACTTGCGGAGCAGCTCCAAGTGGCTCCAGAGGATCTCTCCACTAGGGACCCTCTGCAGGAACTCTTCCTGGGTGAAGGAGCAGAGGTCACGACCCGGGATGTGAATCCCTCCCACCTCCATCTCGTCAATGCTGAACTCCTTCATCACCCACACGGCCCAGTGGATCACCTGGTCTGCCGTCCACTGTTCTGGGTCTGAGAGGAGACAGACACATTCCAAGACTGAAAATGCTGACTACAGCTTTGGCAATCGCAGCAAACTGGTCTCACTTTGTACAACGGTGTGTACCTGCCTGAGTAATTGTGGTTTTGTGTTTCAGTGTATGTGTATGTGTGTGTATCTGTATTTGTCTGTGTCCTGCTTGTTTTTGAGTTTCAGTGCAAGTGTGTGTTGGTGTCCTCCTCACCGTAGGGTATCCCCAGACGGACCTGTTCCTTGCGGTAGCCCTCCAGGGCGGCGGCCCAGCGTGTCACCTGCTCTGAGGTGTCATCTGACAGGGAGGAGTGCTCCACAGCAATCAGCTGGCCCTCCTCCATCAGGGTGCCCTCCTCCCCTGCTGCATCCGGGTCGATCACCACCTCCACCGTCTCCACCGGCTTCACGATCTCCAGGATGTTCAGCTTCTCCTCGCCTGGATGGAGGGATTTGATGGGAGGTTAGAGTGTGGTTAGTATCAACAGCCTCATTTGTATGGTGCCACATTTGTGTGCATCTATAGATTGGGTGCCTGGGTTTTGATTTTGGTGCTGAGACTGTTGTTTGTGTACCTGGCTTGGTGATGATCTGTAGACTGAGTTGCACTGTGCCGTCTGTCTTCACTCCTTGATCAAAGAGGCTGTGGTCTGGATGCAGCTGGAGAGACAGAAATAAAGAGAAAGGAGAGGGCAACAGGGGAGGACAGGCGAGGGACAGAGCGGAGGACAGGTGAGAAAGGGAGCGTAGGACAGGCGAGAGAGAGAGAGGAGGTATTTTAACCCCATAAATACAGGCCTCCATCAGTATCAGGTCTGATCAGGTATTTCAACTCCATAAATACAGGCCTCCATCAGCTTCAGGTTTGATCAGGTATTTGAACCCCTAAAATGCAGGCCTCCATCAGTACCTGGATGTCCTGTAGACAGATTTCATATCCATCCAATGACATCTGGATACGGGGCTCCAGGAGCTTCTTCAGGTTACCGATTGGCTCATTGATGTCGATGTCCTGTTGGATCAGATCGGCTGATGTAATGGTCTGCTCCTCAACCCTGAAAATGGCACGACCACACAAACAAAAACACACAAATAGTCATGTTAAATCATCAGAAGTAGGGAGGGAGCTGGATTTGAATTGATGTGCTTATGGGTGCCTGTTCACATTGTAAAATATATATCACTCACCCCTCCTCCAGGCACTCCTGTTTCTCCTGTCCGTCGATCTCAATCTCTATCATCTCTTCTGTCTCACTTTTAGACATTGCTGTACCCCAAGATTCAACCTATTCTGAGGAAAATACAGACAGACAGGGGGGTTTCAATCAACATTAGGGTGACATCAAATGTTTTCAGATCGCTACAAATGGTTCAAATCCAATACCATCAAATATACAATAAAAATAACTTTGAGGACTAGTAGCAAAATTGGCACCATCATTGAGACTTTAGTAAATTATCATGAACGCATTCTTTGAACAGTGGCATTATATCAAGTAAAATGTTGTTTAAAATAAAATCTAAAAGGTTAATATCTAGCTAGTGGGTCTTGATGTGAATGAAGTTGGGTCATAGTCTCGAAACTGTATAAGGAAAAAAATCTCAGGTGTCATTTTTCACTAGATTTCCTCTTGAAACACTGAGATTAGGATCCGTATTTATCTATTTCAGAATTATTACATTTTTGGTCAGATATTATGCATTTCACACAAAAAAATTATTGCAAAATGATCATTACCCTAACATTTGTCGAAGTCCAAAAAATTAACAAAAACAAATCAATATTCAAATATTTTTCAACATTGCTCACCTAATGAGGCCTGAGTAAAGCATAACACTGGACATTTTAGCTCTTTAGCTGTTTCGGTAATGAGTAGGCCAAGTGGGGTGAGAATAATAACCTCATTCTGAAGGCATATATATTCACTTAAAACTTGTGCTCATCTAAGGACTACTCCTCTAGATGATGCATCATGGGTGAATAAAGCTTTACTTTAAAAAGTGTTATGTAATGAGACATGTCCACAAATACTGTTTGCATGTAATACATATTATAGTTTCATGTAAACTTCAACTAGTGTAACATTTTTATGATTTATGTACAAACTACTGCAATATATTTTGGGGTTTATTCAAATAAATTAGGTTTTTCTAAAGAATTTAATCCAGACGCATTTCAGCAATGAGAATTTGGGGTGAAATTTTACAAAATTCAGGTCAAATGTAACATTTATTTAATATAAAACACTTTCCAAAATCTAAACATCTAGTCCTCAGAATGAAACTTCATTTTTGAAGATGAATTATGGTTTTGTAACTCAATTTCCTAAACATTTTAAAACTGGATTCATGAGAATCACCCAGTTGAGGGAGCCTCGGTTTCTCATTGGGCGGCAGAGAGTTATGTGCGAGCTAAAGTACTAACGCGAGGGCGAGGCCTCTCCAAAGCATAGGCCTTACTGTAGGCCATTAGTTGATAAATCATTACATAAATTTGATCAATTTTAACTCCTCTGAAAGCAAACACTTCTAAGATATATCGGTAATAATGTTAATTATACGTGTAGCATAGCTGTACAATACTGTAGCAATACAATGCTAGCTATCCAGCATATTTTTTTTGCGATGTTATGTGAGGGGCGAGGCACGCGCAAAACGGGGGTCGGTCTCATGAAATACACAATTTATACTGACTGTAAGAAACACAATTCAATGAATAACTGATTTAAATGTCGATTTAAATATACTCTGAAACTTAGAATCTGGAAAACTTTAAAACGGAAATGGAAGAAACGGAAACAAAACAGCAGAGGGGCAATCGCAAAGGAGCCGGAAATCCTGGCTAAGTTTAGTGTTGTCTACAGACTTCCGAGAGCGGTCAGGGGGAAATGCCGGAGTAATTTGCTCGATTAAATGAAAAATAACGTGATATTTATAACATTGGGAAAACGTATTTATATATGGCTAAAAGTATAACGTATCACCAGGGCGAACAACTGGAATACAATGAACAAGCTGTCGTTGGCGTTAGCAATATTAGCTAGCAGCTACCACTGCTTAGTTAGCTAACGTGTCGAAAGTTGGATTTTGTATGGACACGTTTGAAGGAAAATCGTAGACAAGTCATTTGGAAAGCTATTTTGTAGTTGGGAAGTAATTTGAAAACCACTCCATCCAGTACATTATTTAGACTTGATGTTAGTGTAATTATTGTTTTTAGGCTAATGCATGTGGTATAGCGGATCAACAAGCTAGCTAGCTTTGAAGCCAGCGTTCAGCTAGCTAACAGTTTGATACAAAAAGCGGGAAGACCGATTAGGCATAGCTAGTGAAAGAATATACAATTCCGTTCAGATAGACAATGTAATGGATTTCATATATAAATCAAAAGTAGTTTATGGTCGTACACATACCTCTTAAAATGTACACTCCAAGATTGTGGAGTTGATATATGAGTCGATGTAGAATAGCAAGCTAGCCTTTCCACTCAAATCGATTTCATGCAAGTTTTTGGACAACAAGACAGGGGGGCGGGGACTAGCTTGCTTTTTAGACATATACGAGTTAACTCTAGTATCAAAGAAATCATCATGATATTTGTGTGTATATCATTCTGTGTGTGTGTTATGTGATGTTTGATAGCACGCATAATTATTTACTATAATTATCAGCTTCTACCTCCAAGCCATACGACTGCTGAACAATTATTCAAATAGCCACCTGGACTATTTACATTGACCCTCCTCCCCTCTTTGGTTTTACACTGCTGCTACTCTGTTTATGATCTATGCATAGTCACTTTACCCCTACCTACATATACACATTACCTCGACTAACCTGTACCCCCCACACATTGAATCGGTACTGGTACCCCCTGTATATATCCTCGTTATTTTATTTTGTTACTTTTTATTTTATTTTTTACTTTAGGTTATTTAGTAAATGTTTTCTTAACTATTTATTGAACTGCATTGTTGGTTAAGGGCTCGTAAGTAAGCATTTCACGTTAAGGTCTACACCTGTTGTATTCGGTGCATTTCATCAATTTGATGTGACTTGTAACCCACTTTTACCAGACGGTTGTTGTAGATAAGAACACTCACTGTATGCATGAACTTATGTGGTGTAATAATTGAGCCATCAGTACTCCTTATTTCACAATGTCCGTCCCACAGCGATCCTATTACGTTCTAAGTTTTACTATGTATTTATTTGGTCCGTCTGATGTCCTGAATTATTTTATACTCAAAGCTATAAAAATTAACCCGATCTTTAAGGGTAGGTAAACAAACAAATGTTAATGTCACGTTCACAAGTAGGGTGAAATGCCTTTCTTGCAAGCTCTAAACCCAACAATGCCGTAATCAATATCAATGTAGTACTAAAAATAACAAGGTAGAACAAAAACACAATAAATAAACGTGTAGTTCATTCTTATTACAGAAAGATGTGTAATTAATTTACAAGTATTTTCTAGTATTATATTAATAGTATCATTATGCTGCAGTGCCTGTTCATAATAAATACATACAATGCCTTTAGAAAGTATTCAGACCCCTTGACTTTTTCCACACATTACAGCCTTATTCTAAAATTGATTAAATAAAAATATATATATTCTGCAATCTACACACAATATCCCATAATGACAAAGCATAAACAAGTTTTTAGAAAAAAAAACTGAAATCGTTATTTACGTTAGTATTCAGATCGAAATTGAGCTCAGGTGCATCCTGTTTCCATTGATCCTCCTTGAGATGTTTCTACAACTTTATGGGAGTCCACCTGTGCTAAATTCAATTGATTGGATACCTAGGATAGGATAAAGTAATCCTTCTAACCCCCCCCTTAAAAGAGTTAGATGCACTATTGTAAAGTGGTTGTTCCACTGGATATCATAAGGTGAATGCACCAATTTGTAAGTCGCTCTGGATAAGAGCGTCTGCTAAATGACTTAAATGTAATGTAAATGTAATTGGACATGATTTGGAAAGGCACACACCTGTCTATATAAGTTGACAGTATATATCAGAGCAAAAACCAAGCCATGGGGTCGAAGGAATTGTACGTAGAGCTCAGAGACAGAATTATGTTGAGGCACAGAACTGGGGAAGGGTACCAACAAATGTCTGCAGCATTGAAGGTCCCCAAGAACACAGTGGCCTCATCATTCTTAAATGGAAGAAGTTTGGAACCACCAAGACTCTTCCTAGAGCTGTCCGCCTTAGCAATCGGGGGAGAAGGGTCGTGGTCAGGGAGGTGACCAAGAACCAGATGGTCACTCTGACAGAGTTCTTCTGTGGAGATGGGAGAACCTTCCAGAAGGACATCTATCTCTGTGGCACTCCACCAATCAAGCCTTTATCGTAGAGTGGCCAGACTGAAGCCATTCCTCAGTAAAAGGCACATGACAGCCCGCTTGGAGTTTTCCAAAAGGCACCTAAAGACTCTCAGACCATGAGGAACAAGATTCTCTGATCTGATGAAACCAAGATTGAGCTCTTTGGCCTGAATGCCAAGCGTCACGTCTTGAGGAATCCTGGCACCATCCTTACGGTGAGCCATGGTGGTGGCAGCATCATGCTGTGGGTGCTATAGACCACACTATTTACCAAAAATAGAGTTTTAATCTATATTCTTCGTAGCTGTCTATTTACCACCACAAACCGATGCTGACACTAAGACCGCACTCAATGAGCTGTATTACAGCCATAAGCAAACAGGAAAACGCTCATCCAGAGGCGGCGCTCCTAGTGGCCGGGGACTTTAATGCAGGGAAGCTTAAATCTGTTTTTCCTCATTTTTATCAGCATGTTAAATGTGCAACCAGAGGGAAAAAAACTCTAGACCACCTTTAATCCACACACAGACGCGTACAAAGCTCTTCCTCGCCCTCCATTTTGCAAATATAACCATAATTCTATCCTCCTGATTCCTGCTTACAAGCAAAAACTAAAGCAGGAAGCATCAGTGACTCGGTCAATAAAAAAGTGGTCAGATGAAGCAGATGCTAAGCTACAGGACTGTTTTGGCTAGCACAGACTGCAATATGTTCCGCGATTCTTCCGATGGCATGGAGGAGTACACCACATCAGTCACTGGCTTCATCAATAATTGCATCGATGACGTCTTCCTCACAGTGACCGTACATACCCCAACTAGAAGCCATGGATTATAGGCAACATCCGCACTGAGCTAAAGGGTAGAGTTGCCGCTTTCAAGGAGCGGGACTCTAACCCGGAAGCTTATAAGAAATCCCACTATGCCCTCAGACGAACCATCAAACAGGCAAAGCGTCAATACAGGAGTAAGATTGAATGGTACTACACCGGCTCCGACGCTCGTTGGATGTGGCAGGGCTTGCAAACTATGACAGACTACAAAGGGAAGCACAGCTGCGAGCTGCCCAGTGACGCAAGCCTATCAGACGAGTTAAATGACTTCTATGCTCATTTTGAGGCAAGCAACACTGAAACATGCATGAGACCATCAGCTGTTCCAGGCGACAGTGTGATCACGCTCTCCGTAGCCGATGCGAGTAAGACCTTTAAACAGGTAAGCATTCACAAGGCCCGCAGGGCCAGACGGATTACCAGGACGTGTACTCTGAGCATGCGCTGACCAACTGGCAAGTGTCTTCACTGACATTTTCAACCTGTCCCTGACTGAGTCTGTAATACCAACATGTTTCAAGCAGACCACCATAGTTCCTGTGCCCAAGAACACTAAGGTAACCTGCCTAAATGACTACAGATCCGTAGCACTCACGTCTGTAGCCATGAAGTGCTTTGAAAGGCTGGTCATGGGTCACATAACACCATTATTCCAGAAACCCTAGACCCACTCCAATTTGCATACCTCCCCAACAGATCCACAGATGATGAAATCTATTGCACTCCAAACTGCCCTTTCCCACTTGGACAAAAGGAACACCTATGTGAGAATGATATTCATTGACTAGAGTGCAGCATTCAACACCATAGTGCCCTCAAAGCTCATCAATAAGCTAAGGACCCTGGGACTAAACACCTCCCTCTGCAACTGTATCCTAAACTTCCCGACGGGCCGCCCCCAGGTGGGGGGAAAGTAATCTTGTTTCTCATGGTCTGAGTCCTTCAGGTGCCTTTTGTCAAACTCCAAGTGGGCTGTCATGTGCCTTTTTACTGAGGGGCTGCTGTCTGGCCACTGTACCATAAAGGCCTGATTGGTAGAGTGCTGCAGAGATCGTTGTCCTACTGGAAGGTTCTCCCATCTCCACAGAGGAGCTCTGTCAGAGGGATCATCGGGTTCTTGGTCACCTCCCTGACCAAGGCACTTCTCCCCCGATTACTCAGTTTGGCCAGGTGACCAGCTTTAAGGAAGTCTTTGTGGTTCCGAACTTCTTCCATTTAAGAATGGAGGCCACTGTGTTATTGGGGACTTTCAATGCTGCAGGAATGTTTTGCTAGCCCCTTCCCCAGATCTGTGCCTCGACACAGTCCTGTCTCATAGCTCTATGGACAATTCCTTCAACCTCATGGCTTGGTTTTTGCTCTGACATGCACCATCTACTGTGGGACCATATCTTAGGTGTGTGTGTGTGCCTTTCCAAATCATGTCCAATCAATTGAATTTACCACATGTGGATTCCAATCAAGTTGTAGAAACATCTCAAGGATGATCAATGGAAACAGGATGCACCTGAGCTCCATTTCGGTTGTCATAGCAGAGGGTCTGAATACTTACTTATGTGTAAACACTTCTAAAATCCTGTTTTTTGGGCATTGTGTGTAGGTTAACAAAGAACATGTTTTATTTAATCTATTTTAGAATAAGGCTGTAACAAAATGTGGAAAAAGTCAAGGGGTCTAAATACTTTCCAAAATGCACTGTGTGTAGATTTACACTACCGTTCAAAAGTTTGGGGTCACTTAGAAATGTCCTTGTTTTTGAAAGAAAAGCACATTTTTGGTCCAATAAAATCACATAAAATTTATTAGAAATGCATTGTATACATTTGTTAATGTTGTAAATGACTATTGTAGCTAGAAACAGATTTGTTTTTAAACATTTTATGGAGCATCTAGTTATTTTATTTAATATTCATCAACCATCACTCCTGTGTTCCAATGGTACGTTGTGTTAGCTAATCCAAGTAGATTTTTTTTAGAAGACTAATTGACCATTAGAAAACCCTTTTGCAATTGTTAGCACAGCTGAAAACTGTTGTTCTGATTAAAGAAGCAATAAAACTGGCCTTCTTTAGACTAGGTGAGTATCTGGAGAATCAGCATTTGTGGGTTTGATTACAGGCTCAAAATGGCCAGGAACAAAGAACTTACTTCTGAAACTGGTCAGTCTATTCTTGTTCTGAGAAATGAAAGCTATTCCATGTGAGAAATTGCCAAGAAACTGAAGATCTCGTACTACTCCCTTCACAGAACAGTGCAAACTGTCTCTAACCAGAATAGAAAGGAGTGGGAGGTTCCGGTGCACAATTGAGCAAGAGGACAAGTACATTAGTGTCTAGTTTGAGAAAGAGAAGTCCTCAAGTCTCAAGTCTTGAACTCCTCAACTGGCAGCTTCATTAAAAAGGGTTTTCTAATGGTCAATTAGCCTTTTAAAATGATACATTTGGATTAGCTAACACAACCCATTGGAACACTAGTGATGGTTGCTGTTAATGGGCCTCTGTACGCCTAAGTAGATATTCCATAAAAAAATTGCTGTTTCCAGCTACAATATTAATTTGCAACATTAACAATGTCTACACTGTATTTCTGATCATTTTGTAATTTTAATGTACTAAAAATGTGCTTCTCTTTTCAAAAACAAGGCTATTTCTAAATGACCCCAAACTTTTGAACGGTTTTGTAGTGCATTTGAAGTATTCAGACCCCTTTTATCCATATTTTGCTACCTTGGTGTTATTCTAAAATGTATGTAATTTATTCCTCATCAATCTACACACAATACCCTATAATGGCAAAGAGAAAACATTTTTTTAATTTTTTTTAATTATTATTAAAAATAATAAAACATGTAAGTACATTTCTAGGTATTCAGACGCTTTTCTATGAGACTCGAAATTGAGCTAAGGTGCACCCTGTTTCCAATGATCATCCTTGAGATGTTTCTACAACTTGGTTGGAGTTCAACCAATTCAATTGATTGGACATGATTTGTCGTGTGGAAACCATTTGATCAATTTTAGAATATGGCTGTAATGTTAAAAAAAATAAAAAAAATATGGACAAGGTCAAGGGGTCTGAATACTTTCCGAATGCTGTGTGTATAATATATTGTAAAAAATATATATAATTTGCGGTAGTCAAATATTGTCATTCTGAGATTGTCGCTTCTTCCAGCTCCCTCTGTTTCGGCGTGGACCAGTCCCATGGATCATCTTAACGTCTTTCAGTCATCCCTTCCTACCCTGGTCTGGGGCTGGTTGGGTACAATTACACTGTTTTGGGGGTGGGGGATGGGAGTAAATGCACCTATTTTAAGTAACAGTTAAGAAATCTGCCTCTCAAAAATGTACATTTTGTATTTTCAGACCATTGCCCTCTTGAACATTTACCGTAACCCTCAAAACACTGCCCAGTCTGCCGATGGTTTGCGCTGTAAGTTTCCGACCCGTTAACAGGGACCAGCTGCTATGTTTCCTCTTGATTTCGCATTCTAAGATTGATCCTTTTTTATTTTTTTTATCATCATCAGTGATATAAGGTTTGGACCCTTTAAGGTGCTGTACTAGACATGAAATAAAACGGGTACTAGTGTTAAGTAAAACAATCCATGTAGGCTTCTCTTCTGGTAGGTACCATGTAGTCACTTACAGAAATAACCAAATAAAGGTTGATGCATACAGTAGTATATATTTTTATTAGATTTTGAATTAAGACCTTTTTTCTAGGAAATAGTTTATTCATGATTGTTTCAAGTACTCACTCATTTACACTTCACTAATCCTATTCAATAAGTTAACCCTGCCCCATAGTCTCAGGTCAAACTCATTTATGGAAATGTCTTGTTTTTATTGTACAAAATGTGATACATGGAATGTGATTTTGGGGAGATGAGTATGACTGACATTTTCCCTAGAGTGTTGAGTCCCCAGTGAGTCCCATTCCTTAGTATTCATTGACAGCTATATTCTGTCTGTGACAGTGCCAGAACCTTGCTATTATTACTTAGCATGGAATTTTGCTTTAACTTTAAATTAGTCTCTTAAGACTCCTCCATAAGGGAAAATGTCCAGTCTTACTATCCATGTTGTGCAGGGGCACGATGAACTGATTCTTGGCACTGACCCTTTGGCTCCGGACAAGATATTTCCTGAAATACCCATTTAATGTGTACTGCTATTAGGCAATTCAAGTCATTTGTAATTCAGTAATATTTAGATTAAAATCCTGTCCAATCAGTCCAGACTCGTATGTTTTTAGCAATGTTTCTCTTGTGCATGTTAGTTAATGAAACCACGGTGATATCACTGACTTGTCCCTGAGTGTTTCTCCTGTGACCACTAGGTGCTGTCAGTGATGCGGAGATGCAGGGGCACTAGGTGAGTCAGTGACACGTCAGCTACTGGTATTATCACACTATAAATCCACTTGAAAGGAGTGGATGATGCAACTCTTGGTTACCTTGCATCTCTTCCCCCACCACACAGCCCATGTGAGAGTCGATGACAAAATACTGACACCAAGTGAAACTGACTAGAAATATTGAAACATATTTTTTTTTTGACAATTTTTGGGAAATGCGCTTTGAATTCAAGCAAACTTGAGACTTAGTGTTTTCCCCTTTTCTGTCTGCCAATTCACCTCTCCCTTTGTTTCTCTTGTTGTAGGAGGTCTTCACAGAGATGGAGAAGTATGGAGAGGTGGAGGAGATGAATGTGCGACAACTTGGGAGACCATCTGGTTGGAAACGTATACGTGAAGGTGTGTCACTGACCATGTAATTGTGTCTGTGATGGTGGGTTTTGTGCATGTTTGTTGAACACACATTCTCCTCCTTCCATTTAATCACACTCTGTCGTTGTCTCTGCCTCTTAAGAACGTCATTTCGCGCACACACACACCAACTCTGTGATGGTTTCTGTGTGTAGTTCCGTCGTGAGGAAAACGCGGAGAAGGCAGTGATGGATCTGAATAACCGCTGGTTCAACGGTCAACCAATCCACTCCGAGCTCTCTCCCGTTACCGACTTCAGAGAAGCCTGCTGCCGCCAGTACGAGATGGGGTCAGTACTCCACCGCAGGACCACACACACCATTTTCAGCTCAAGATGGCGTTAGTGGTGATTACAAATGCTTTGTAATTCATTGAGGTTATTTCAATTAAATAAATGCTAGAGCAAGGCTAACTGCTACCAAAATCCACACGCCTTTATCTCCGTTGCTCAGATTAGATTTCTTCATATGACAAAGTTCATCACCTAACTGCAGTTCCCACTTTCTCTACAGGGAGTGCACTCGAGGACGCTTCTGTAACTGCATGTATGGTACCTGAAACCCATCTCCAGGGAGCTGAGGGAGCTGTACGGACGCCGCAGGAAGAAGGGGTATGCTCCGGCTCTCTGACGTTCAACGCTAATCACAGAACTAATGCTGCGTTCAAGTGCTCTCCGAAATACACATTTCTGACACGCTAAGGTTTTTTAAGTGGGAAAGTTCTAGTTTTGAGTTTAACTAGCTACTTTTTCTCTCTTCCTCCTCAGAGGGGGGCATCGTTCTCGCACCCGTTCCAGGGAACGCCGTTCTCGCTCGAGGGATAGAGGCAGGGGAGGCGGACGCGACCGCGAGAAGGCGTTCCAGAGAACGCTCTGTAAGGTTCTAAACCAAGCCACCACTTCACGTCCATCTCACCTTCCATCTCCATTATCACTCTCCATTCATCCTCAAATCCCTATATCTTTCCCTCCATTGCGGCCTTTCAATTCCCCGTTGGCCCTTTTATATTGTCCCAATGAATACAACAATTTGGAAAATGTTGGACTTGTTATTCTTTTTTATAATTTTTATTCAAGAAATGTAAAGCTTGCCTTCTCAATAAAAAAAAAATGTAAACATGATTTACAGGGCGCTACCATTTTGGTTGTATATGCATACAAATATTTGACTGTGCTGCCTGGAATTTTTATTTGGGAGCACCAGTATCACTAGGAAGAAATGAATCCAGATAACATTTAATGGAATAGAAAAGGGAGGGCTTCTTCAGGAGATGAGCTTCACAAGTGGCTACATTTCAATCTTTTAAATACAATTTTCTGGTGCTCCTTCACCCTGTATTTTATCTAATTGCAGGCAATTCTTATCAATATGTTTTATATTTTTCTTTGTGTTCCTTAATTTCTTTGTGCTCTTACATTTTTTTGCAACTTAGTACCAATGTGCTCCTTGTAAACAGTGTTGGTGTAGAGCACGGTTTTCTACACATTTCTTCCAACTGTATCCATTTATTCTAAATGGTTACTCTGGAGAATTTTTTTATTTTTATAGTGTCTCGCAATTAGTAACTGTTACTTTTGCTTCAGGCTGGGTTTAGGGAAGGGAAATATTTCCCGTAGACTGCTCCCTGTCTGATTCCCAGTAACTTGACACCTCAGCTGATTTCTCACTCAGGACATGCTGTGTTCACTTGGCTCAAAAAGACAGTTAGCATAGATTTATTTGAAGGATTATCTCTTAAACCAATTAGCTGTGGTTCTGACTATTTGGAATGGGTCCATATAAAGTATTTATAGTTTCCCATGCCTACACTTGCCTGTTTGGATTATGGCTGCAAGTACATGTTATTGATTGCATTCACAACCACTGTTTTCAGTGAGTGAAAAAGCTTCGCACATGAGTTGTTTCCATTCGGAATTGACACCAGCACAGTGCCAAAGATGATAATAGCATGGCATCACCTGTCCCAGATGCAGTATTTCATATGGAAAGTGACGATGTGGATGCAAATTCTGTGTGTTGGACTACATGCTTTCGGCTTTACAAAGGACTGCACTTATGACACCATCCCATCAATTTATCACTGTCTCTTCACCTCTGTAAAAAGAACCATATAATAGCAGATACTGTACATGGTGGTTTTGACAAGTTTGGTAACAGGTAGGCCTACATCAGGGGTGTCCAACTCATTCCATGGAGGGCCTAGTGTCTGCAGGTTTTTGGTTTTTCCTTTCAGTCAAGCCCTAGACAACCAGGTGTGGGGAATTCCTTACTAATTAGTGACCTTAATCAAGTACAAGGGAGTGAAAACCCGCAGAGACAAAGATCCTCCGTGGAATGAGTTGACACCTGTGGCCTACATAATGGTCATGTTTGCAAGTTTACTCATTATCACTCCTTTTGCCAATAAAGTTGACACTCCCAAAGAATCCTGTTGACTTAGATTGCAATAGCTTCAGAGGGTACGATTATAAGGTTGGTTTTCACAATTGTGTTTCAAGATGGTCTATTCCATTTCGCTGCATAGGCTATGTATATCCACAATTTTATTCACCCATCTGATCTGTGCGTTCAGACATGAATGTCTACATAGGCCTGCAAGTTTAGGGAAGAGCAAAGAAGTGCATTATTAGGCTGATACTTGTTTTTTGTCTTTTTGTGCTGAAGAACTGATGTATTAACTTGTTGAGAAACGTTCTATTATATGGCTTTCCAACCCTGTTCCTGGAGAGCTACCCTCCTGTAGGTTTTCACTCCAACCCTGTTCCCGGAAAGCTACCCTCCTGTAGGTTTTCACTCCAACCCTGTTCCTGGAGAGCTACCCTCCTGTAGGTTTTCACTCCAACCCTGTTCCTGGAGAGCTACCCTCCTGTAGGTTTTCACTCCAACCCTGTTCCTGGAGAGCTACCCTCCTGTAGGTTTTCACTCCAACCCTGTTCCCGGAGAGCTACCCTCCTGTAGGGTTTCACTCTAACCCTGTTCCTGGAGAGCTACCCTCCTGTAGGTTTTCATTCCAACCCTGTTCCTGGAGAGCTACCCTCCTGTAGGTTTTCACTCCAACCCTGTTCCTGGAGAGCTACCCTCCTGTAGGTTTTCATGTCAACCCTGTTCCTGGAGAGCTACCCTCCTGTAGGTTTTCACTCCAACCCTGTTCCTGGAGAGCTACCCTCCTGTAGGTTTTCACTCCAACCCTGTTCCTGGAGAGCTACCCTCCTGTAGGTTTTCACTCCAACCCTGTTCCCGGAGAGCTACCCTCCTGTAGGGTTTCACTCCAACCCTGTTCCTGGAGAGCTACCCTCCTGTAGGTTTTCACTCCAACCCTGTTCCTGGAGAGCTACCATCCTGTAGGTTTTCACTCCAACCCTGTTCTTAGAGAGCTACCCTCCTGTAGGTTTTCACTCCAACCCTGTTCCTGGAGAGCTACCATCCTGTAGGTTTTCACTCCAACCCTGTTCCTGGAGAGCTATCATCCTGTAGGTTTTCACTCCAACCCTGTTCCTGGAGAGCTACCATCCTGTAGGTTTTCACTCCAACCCTGTTCCTGGAGAGCTACCATCCTGTAGGTTTTCACTCCAACCCTGTTCCTGGAGAGCTACCATCCTGTAGGTTTTCACTCCAACCCTGATTCTAATATTTAGCTGATGAGCTGAATCAGGTACAGTAAGTTACAACTGGGGAGTGGACCTACAGGAGGATAGCTCTCCAGGAAAAGGTTTGGCAAACCCTGGTCTAGTCGTTCTTTACACCAGATGCAGATGTGTCAAACCTCAACACTACACAGCTCATTAAAATAATCAAAGCTTGATGAGTAGATGGTGTTACATAGCGCCATAGCGCCATTTCAAACACTTTTGAAAGAACAGAGCACAGGTGGGAAGAATAGAGAAATCTGGATGTGATGAAGGGATCTTATAAGCACAGGTTTAATGTTAGAGCTGTTTGAGAAGTTGGAACAGCTACATCTGGTATTGAGTGGTTGTTAGTCACTGTAAAAAATACCTCAAATTGGCCTCCCAGACTACTAGACTGGAAAGGTGAACTGGAACAGGGTGTGCTAGTCTGCTTTAAAAAAAAAATAACGTTTCAAGTTTTTTTTTGTGCTTTTTCACTTAAATCGGCCTGTTCATTAGCAATCGTTCTGCACACCTTTTATACAGTTCTGTTTGCACACCGTGTTGTGCTCATTTTCAAGGTTGAGCAAAACTTTTCTCAGGGGAAATATCCAAACGTTTAAATACCAAAATCATTATTGTTTATCTTGTGGAAGCATGTCTACAAGGGACTGGCTACTTTCTGGGCCTTTTGTCTCCATATGTGCAGGACATTCGAAACGAAGGCCCGACAAATGTGTAAGCTCTGATTGGAGGAGCAAGACAGAGTAACACCCCCACTGTCGCCAATCAACGTACACACCAAACAAGGATACTCGAATCAGATTGGGCTGTGTTGTCGTGCTTTAAAGCATGTGAGCTGCTGGGGAAACTAGTATAGTCGCAATCTACGAAAGATCATCTTTGAAATTGGATCACGCACGGGTCCATCACCACTACCTTAATTAACTCAAAGGTAAGTGAACAATGTTAACTACTTCAAAATAACTAGATTAGTATAGATATCATTCCTAGTCATCATTCCTAGTTTTCATGTCCTGATCCAGAGCCTCCATCACTCGTGCGGCGCTTCTAGCGTTCTCTCATTCCTGCTTTTTTAAATGTATTACTATGTTATTTTTAAAACTAGTAGTCGTTGAATGTGTGGTGTCGACTAGCGTAAAGAGACTAGAGCATGTAAAGCTAGTGAGTGACATGAACAAGCATGATGAAATACCAATTACGTCACGGAGTGTTGCACGGACAAGTATGCCGCATTGGGATCTCCGATTTCAGTACGTTCAAGAAAAAAACTAGCCCCGAATGGGAAAATCGTTTTGAAAGATCATAATAGCAGCAAAAAAATGTGATTAACTTGTTACCTAAAGTGTGTTTATTTATTTGGCAGCACAGGCTTGTCTGTGTAGTCTACTCTATCCACTAATGCTGAATATATGACTGACACTTGACTAGATTGACTCCATATAATCAATAACTAGAACCATACATATGTATAGTATTCAATCAATACTAGGTAGTGTAGCCTGTAATTGAAAAACATTTTAAGTTTGCGAGTTTAATATTGGATGGGGGAGGGGAAATGACGTGGCTTAATTCCCACTGCTGTAGACTGATGTAAGACCAGTGTGTCCTGGTTTAGCCTCTTTGCAGTAGGGGCTGTAACACTGAGCTGGATGTTACATCCAGTATAGCATCCAGCTCATTTATATCGGCTCAGTTTTACATCCAGCATCTTGCACTGAGTTACATTCAGGGCATTTCCATGTAAAAGGACCCATGAGCACCAACATACATTTCTTAAGAGCATATCAAATTGGGTGTGAAATGAATGCTAAGTCTATATTTTGGGAGAATTAAGAAATAGAAACATAAAAAAAGTACTTCTTCAAAATGTGGCATAAGTAAAGGCTTTGATTTCTGGATAAACAGGTTTTAGAAAACATCTACCAGAATCTTAAGAGGTATCAGAAATGCATCAAAACACAATGCTGTTCTGAAGACCCCTGCCAACTAATATGAACTTTTTTTAAATTTAGTTTTGCATCAATTGTTTACCTTTTGTAAGTTTAAGAAATATTACCTTGTAATTCCTTTACTATTAACTTTATTTTCTAATTTCTCTCATGAGGTGGCAGGATAATGAAAGTTCAGAGAAGTAACAATTAATGGTAGGGCTACCAATTAGTTATAGTGATTTTACTGATATCAATTTTGTTAGGGTTAGACAATTCTTAGACAATTCTTTGTCTTTCTGTCTGGTGGTCAAACCAAGAGTTTTAAAACAGTCTGTGTCTAGACAACCTCTCGCTCACTCTCCAGTTAACATCACCTCTCTCAGCTCTTACTGACATCTACCCATGAGCCCCCTCTTTCCATTTACTGTAACTAGCATCCTCACTGACCGACACCAGACATCCATGGATGTTGAATAGTGTTTGAAATTTGGTCAGTCGATGTTGATGTTAACTCCAACAGATGGACCGTAATGAACCAAATCTGAACCTATGTTTCACAAGTTTTGGACAGTACAGCACAGCACAGTACTGAGTAGAGTACTGTACGATGAGTAGAACACAGTACAATACAGTAAAGAAAAGTACTGTACTGCACTTTACTCTGCAGTCTAAATATACATGCCATTCTAAATGTATTTTGGATTATAGTCATATTACAATGCTTGCTTGAATATGATGCTGAATATATGTTCCTACCATTGTCACCAACCATCTGCATTTTAATTCAAATTCAGACGCTAATCTGGCTGATGATACTAGCTAGCTAAGTTTATCAAGCTCTGGGGTTTTCAAACTGGGGTCCGGAGCTGGGGTACTGAAGGGGGTCTGGTTTTTGTATCTTTTTTTTGTAGTACACTAGAAATGCATAATTATATATATATTTTTTCAATTAATGTGAAAATTAATATTTAATGAGTATTGCTAGCTGCCTCAGAATACAATATTGGATACCATTTCATGTCTCTTCATCCAGTATGATGAAAGTTAGAGGTAGTTTCACGTAAGTGCAATGACTGGAAGTCTACAGGAACAGTTAGCATGCTAGCAGTTCCTGTTCATCTGACCATGGCAATGAAGCCGTATATATCTACTAACCCCAATCTTGAATTTCAAGGCTTTTTCTATATATTTTGGGATGGGGGGGGGACTGTTTCAACTTAAATGGTCAAAACCAGATAGAAAACATGCAGAAAAAGATATTGGACTTATATATTTTTTAAATACTATCTTTGAGAACTAACAATTAAATGAAAGCTAGACAGTCTGAGAGTTGAATTCCAAAAGACGGGCATTCAGTGCACATGGATTTTGTTCATGTTTGAGCAGAGGATCAACGCAATAACCATGGCAAAATGCATAGACTTGCATTTTCATCTCAATGGCATAACAGGTTTTGAAATTTTAGCAAATGTATTAAAAATAAAAAACATGTCACATTTACTTTGTTGAAACACATTTGGCAGAGATTACAGCCTTGAGTCTACTTGGGTATGATGCTACAAGCTTGGCACACCAGTATTTGGGGAGTTTCTCTCATTCCTCCCAGCAGATCCTCTCAAGCTCTGTCAGGTTGGATGGGGAACGTTGCTGCACAGCTATTTTCAGGTCATCCAGAGATGTTAGATCGGGTTCAAGTCCGGGCTCTGGCTGGGCTACTCAAGGACATTCAGAGACAGCCAAGACTCCTGCGTTGTCTTGGCTGTGTGCTTAGGGTCGTTGTCCTGTTGGAAGGTGAACCTTCACCCCAGTGTGGGAACCTGCTCCAGAGCACTCAGGACTTCATTAATGACCTCTCTGTACTTTGATCTGTTCGTCTTTCCCTCGATCCTGACTAGTCTCCCAGTCCCTGCCGCTAAAAAACATCCCCACCGTATGATGCTGCCACCAAAATACAAAAAACCTTTGAATGTGTAGGTTTAAAAAAATATATATAAAAAAACTTTTTGTGTATGTATATATAACACAGTGCCTTCAAAGTATTCATACCTCTTAACTTATTCCACATTTTGTTGTTGCAGCCTGAATTCAAAATGGATCAAATATTTCTTTTACACACAGTACCCCTTAATGACAGTGTTTCTCCGTCCACCTCAGTGTTATAGCTGCCTCTCCTATAAATGTCCCTTCTATGGACTAAATGTAACATTTGGTAAAAGCCTGATTCTCTTCTGCTGACAGACTAACATAATCCTTGGACAAGTGTGTAAGATGTCGGTCTACATAGGCTTACTTGAACATTCATAAAGCCCTAATCAGTTTACCTATAGGCTCTTCTAAAGTGGTACAGGTCAGAGAAATTTAGCATAGCTGGCCACTTAGATTAGACCTAATAATGCTGTGCATAATGGCTGAATATGTGCAGTGGTTTATATTCATATACCACTGGGTTACATGGATTAGCCCAGTTCAGGTGTTAAACAATTACGCACAGGTCCATAGCTATTCCCGTTGCACTCCCATCATCCTTGTGTTCCTCTTTCTACAGTAGGCGTTTTACCCTCTCCCTAGTTTGATTTGACTTTGTTTATTTGAAGATGGGGAAAAAACATTGGTTCAGTGTTATTACTTTGCTTTGGGAGCCAAGATGCTGGTGGGCAAATGTCATGCATTACTTTGGCACTGTGTTACTAACCCAACACATCGTTAACGTTTTGAATCTCTCAAAAGGATTTTTAGTCACAATAGAAGTGTGGGATGGATATCTTGGCGCCTTCCTGTGAAGAACGGGTTGAAGGAGTGCCTTTTGGGTATGAAAGGCTGGGCGTTGGAGGTGGTCGTCTCTTTCAAAGTTTTGGTTGGAAGGCGTGTAAATCAAATCAAATTTTATTTGTCACATACACATGGTTAGCAGATGTTAATGCGAGTGTAGCGAAATGCTTGTGCTTCTAGTTCCGACAATGCAGTAATATCCAACGAGTAACCTAACAATTTCACAACAATTACCTTATACACACAAGTGTAAAGGAATGAATAAGAATATGTACATAAAAAAATATATGAATGAGTGATGGTATAGAACGGCATAGGCAAGATGCAGTAGATGTAATGGAGTACAGTATATACATATGAAATGAGTAATGTAATGTAAACATTATATAAAGTGGCTAGTGATAGATTTATTACATCAATTTTTCCAATATTAAAGTGGCTGGAGTTGAGTCAGTATGTTGGCAGCAGCCACTCAATGTTAGTGATGGCTGTTTAACAGTCTGATGGCCTTGAGTTAGAAGCTGTTTTTTAGTCTCTTGGTCCCTGCTTTGATGCACCTGTACTGACCTCGCCTTCTGGATGATAGCGAGGTGAACAGGCAGTGTCCCTCCCTCCCGTTGGGGGCATGTCTGACATCACGTTTTACCACAATGTTTACTTTTTGCAGAGCAGTGTGGAATGTGGACAAGGTAAAAATAACAGAATCTCTTGAGTAGGCTCAACATTCTTCCAAAAATGTAAAGGTCTAATCAGTGAGCACCCTTTTGCACACATGGGTCATTTGCCTACCCCTTCCATCAGCACACAATGGTTGGCTGTTTAGGCAAATCCGTCAAATGTTTAAGTCTCATGCATTCCCTCTAAACTCCATAACATTTTCAAATGACCTCACACACGTTGGAATGGACAGTATCTGTTACAGCACACAGATGCCCAACCTACTCTCCCCCCCCCCCCCCCCCCCCACAGCTGCTGCTGGTGTCGTGTTGCAGGGTCAAACACCTCAGCGTTATAGATGTGGTCAAAAGAGCGCACCTATTAATAGTATCTGTAGTAGGAGATTGTGTGGCGTTGCTGTGTTTTCTCCATGATCAGTGGCTGTAACTGAAGTAACCAAAGTTTAGTTTTTATCTGAATGTTCACTACTGCCTCATTCTAAAGTACTCAGTCTTGGAAGAGGTTAACACTGTTGCGTCTTCTGCTGTTGTTGTCTTTGTGGGCTGGTCTACATCGTCATCATGTAGGCTAACCAGCCAATCGTGTGTGCCGGCCACGTGTGTTTTGTGTTCCTTTCCCTAAACACTCTTAACAGCTGGTTTTAGAGTTAATGGATACAGAAGTCTGTGTGTTAGCCAGGGTTGGGGAGTAACTGATTACATGTAGGCTTATCAGTTACTTTTACATTCATCATGAATGTTTGTGAAAAAATATATCATGACACCTTTCTGTTTTCTCAATGGCATTCAATTCAGCATTGAAAATAGGCGTAAGTTTAAGTTTTTTTCCGCCAGACCCAGTTTGGCCACAAGTCCGAGGCCTCTTTGACAACACCAAATGCGTTTGATGGATATTTTTTGTCTTGTAAAGCTTCCTTAAGGGGAAAGTAGAACAAAAGTAACAGAAATTAATCGTAATTATGTTACGGAGTTTGGGTAATCCAAAAGTTACGTTACTGATGACATTTCTGGACGTGTAAATAGTAGGCTCACACCAGGGTTGACTAGGCTATGTCATGTAACCGCCATATTTTGGTGGCCTTGGTGAGGAGCTCGCAAGGAATATGTGGCATAGAGTAGTGGTTATGCTCAGCCAGGTAGAGGAGAAGCAGCTGTGTTCTGTTTGCTAACAACCCAACCGTTCAGCAGCTTTGGCAGGCTACTTCTTCTTTTTAAACCAAACCCCTTTAGTGCCACTGTTGTCCTCACAGGAAAAGCTCTCAGACCATAGTCCAGTTCTAATTGACATTTGATTGAGGTGTTTACATACAGCAGGATATTAAAGGACCACATAGATTGGTCTGCTTTGTGTTTTCATTTTTGCCATGGAAAAGATATTGTGATACTGGTATCATCCTTCTCTAGTAGTTTCGGATATACATTCAGTCTAATAGCCACGTTGATGCAATGTTAAAAGGTTATGCTGAAATAACAAGGAAACCATGCTGACTCAAACATTTTCTTGCCTGCTGGGTGGTAGTAGATAGTAGGCCCAAGCTGAAGGACCGGATGATCTGCACTGTAACAGTGACCTTGCTCCTCTTGCATCATCACCCAGAGCTAGGGTCAGCTGTGGACCATTTCTGGCGTTTTTTTTCTTATGTTGCTACAGTAAGCTGATTTGAGTGTTTGCAAAGAATGTTAAGTGTGTTGGGAACTCATAAATCAAGTAAGAACTTCTTACTTTCCTGAACCATTTTGGTGATGTGAAGGGTTTTGAAATGTAAAAAAATGCAAGCGCCTTACAACGATACAGTTGAGTGAAGGATTGAAATGTGTTTTAATGCGCTTGAATACTGGCCGTCAATCCAGCTGAGCACGAACAGAATTCACAAATGAACCCTGGACAGAACATCACTGTTTCCCCCATTGGACCTTTGTTGGGTCAACGTAGTCAACGTAGCCTAAAGAGAACTAACTGAACAGGCTTTCAATTGGACCTGTTAGGCTTTCTCCTTCCTACACGATTGTTGCCACCGGTTGCAACCTCTGAGAACACTGCTATTTCAAAGAGTACTTTGCTTATCTGGTCATACGGTACAGAAAGGAAGAGTTATCCAATAGAGTAATCGTGTGTGTGTGCCAGGCTAATGGTGGCCTAGCCATCTTAGAACGTCCCTTTTTTTAAAAAGGAGACACATCACACTGCATAGACTGATGTGACGTTTATCTTGCGGTGAGTGCTTTACACTCTAGTGTCTACACTGTGTAACCTATATAGGATACCTGTGTGAGAATCTGTGTTGCAGTGTATAGGCCTGTGGGGGGAGCATTCTGTTCTCCCTGGCAGTATTCACCTGAACGTGTCCTGGTTTGACCGTAATGTAATAATGTATAAGTCAACTGAATGTAACCTCCATATGCATGTGAATGTGTTCTGTTATTAGTTGAGAAGGATCCCCTAGCCTACGCTGGTACATTTTACTAGAGGAATTTGTATCTGTCAGTTACTGTTTGTTTGTCGGACTCACTCATTCTCGATCTCACCCTCTCTCTCAGGTGAGTCATGCCTTCGGTTCCCTCCAGCACAGACTCTGTGCGCCCTGTGTCCTCCGTCTGCCCCCACGCAGCTATGCTTCACAACAACGCTACCAAGGCCAACGGAGAGGCCGCCATTTTGAATGGGGGGTCCAAGGTCAATGGAGAATCAATGTTGAACGACCCCAAGTTCTCCATGAATGGATCGGCCCAAGTGAATGGGGAGGAGGGGGAGAACGACCTGGAGAACACAGCCACGGGCACTGAGGAGAGGCAGTGGATCCGTCCTGATCTGCCCAGTAGATGCACCTGGAAATTGGGTGTGTCCTCTGCCGAGTCCCCTCACTACCACTCTGCAAAGTGAGTCGCACACACACTTATCACAAACAGGATTTGCATGTTTCCCGGCCTTTTTAGTGTAGAGAGAGCTGATGGATATTTGTGGTCAGTGGTCATTCATTTCTCCACCCCAGGAACATGATGGAAATAGAACCGCAGCATTTCTACACACTCTGCTTATCCTCCCTCCTCTTCAAACACCTCTAGTTTACATAGTCCACTAATTCCCCTTGCGTTGCTAAGATATAGTCACCTGCTTGCTTCACTAGCAAGGAGAGCAAAGAACCAATATATTTGTTTTTGTTGAGCAGCAACCTAAAAGCAGGATGTTGGTTTGACATTTAGCCAGGCTCCATTTTCCTGCATAATGACACACCTGACAGCCAGAACCACGAAGAGGACCAAAACCTGTGGGGCTGGTCTTTCTGACCTGAAACCTTTGTAGGAACCCCATGTGAGCGGGAAGGGTTGGGCAAGGGATTTGGTGTTTCACCATAACTTGGCAATTTCAGATTGTTTTGAGGAACACTGAAAGGAACACTGCCATTTTGGCCTAGGGGATAAGGGTGTGTGGTACGTGCATGCTGAGTGCCTGGCATTTATCTGGAACAGTCTTGCTGTTTTCACAGTAATCTCTCCATTCGATCAATTTAAGTTGTTATATAAGTTCTATATGGCATCAATAACTCTGTGCGGCTTGGCAAAGGCTTTGTTTATGTCTCACTGCCAGACCGAATCCAGAGGCTACCGTGTTACGAAATAAACTCTCGATGTCCCAAAGATAGTATCATACTGTTTCCATCTTCCATATGAAACAACTTTCAATACTTTGGTGCGAACTTACCCATATAAAGGAGTTAGCTTTTTTTTCTCTAATTTGTGAATGATCATTGTTTAAATAGATTGCTCTCCTTAACTGAGTCTCCATCCCATCCTCACCTCTCAGGACCGAAGCCCCCAGAATTCTACCCAACATCCTCAGGAGGATTGGAGACACACCTTTGGTCCGCATGAACAAGATACCCAAAGCCTTCGGCCTCAAGTGTGAACTCTGTGAGTATTTACACTTGCACATACAGTCATGATATGACACACAGTCACAGGGCATGACACCCACTGAGCCTAAAGACAACCAGAGAAAGGCAGTCTGTATTTGAATATCCTTGTTTGTGTTAACACTATGTAAATATAGTAACTTATCAGTCTGTGTCCTTTTTAACTCACATTTTCTGTTCCTCAAAAACAAAACCTGTGTGCACGTGTGTGTTTGATTTACACGTTGTTGGGCAGTCAGCGGTGTCGGGGAAGCTACTCTGAAAATATAGTTTACCAATGACTTCATACTGGAACAAGTTAAGCTACGCTAAAGCTACCCTTAAGAAAGTTACTTTGAAAAAGTAGTTCACTACATCGAAACTACTTTGTGAAAAATCATAAAATCTAAAATGTCATAGAATACAAATCACTCTGTGGTCAGCTGTTAACAGAATATGTAATGTATCCTATTAAACACAAAAACAATGTTTCAACCGAGAGTTAGGCAGGACTGATGCTGAAAAAGAAAGGAAATTCTTGCCTACTTCACCCATATTTTGTGTAGTTCCAGAAGTTGGCTACACTGCTACAAAGACTCTACGCTATCTAGATTTTTAAATGAGTTGAACTACCGCAAAATGTAATTAAATGATTAGTTGAACTACCACCAAGCTACTGCAAAATGTAGTTTAATTTCTAGTTGAACTACATGTAGTTCACTACTCCCAAAACTGGTGATTAGCTGTCTTCCCTACAGCTATTTCTGTTTTTAAAGCATAAATCCATAAATCCAGTGGTAGAGGACATGAGGGAGAAGGGAGATGGTGGAAGGAAACATTAAGAGGAGGAGAAAGAAACAGATAGGTGGCGATGACAGGGTTAAATTGCAGGGTTAAATTGGAAGTGAGGGAGAATGAAATAGACCATAGAAGAGTGAGGGAGAAGTTCTTTAGACTCCTCCTGTAGTACAGTTAGTGTCTGTATTAGACTCCTCCTGTAGTACAGTTAGTCTCTGTATTAGACTCCTCCTGTAGTACAGTTAGTCTCTGTATTAGACTCCTCCTGTAGTACAGTTAGTCTCTGTATTAGACTCCTCCTGTAGTACAGTTAGTCTCTGTATTAGACTCCTCCTGTAGTACAGTTAGTCTCTGTATTAGACTCCTCCTGTAGTACAGTTAGTCTCTGTATTAGACTCCTCCTGTAGTACAGTTAGACTCCTCCTGTAGTACAGTTAGTGTCTGTATTAGACTCCTCCTGTAGTACAGTTAGTGTCTGTATTAGACTCCTCCTGTAGTACAGTTAGTGTCTGTATTAGACTCCTCCTGTAGTACAGTTAGTGTCTGTAGTAGACTCCTCCTGTAGTACAGTTAGTGTCTGTAGTAGACTCCTCCTGTAGTACAGTTAGTCTCTATTAGACTCCTCCTGTAGTACAGTTAGTCAGTAGGACTGGTTTCCTACAGGCCCAGCTTGCTATGAATACTGTTATTATTGTAAAGTCAACATTTAAGGTTTCACAGCCTTCTTTCCCCTCATTAGTCTGCTAGGCTCCACTGTATGATTGTAGGGGTCTTGTCTCAGGTATCACTCTGGGTGGAACGGGTTTGGCCACCTGAAAGTCCCTCTGTTCTGAGGGAATAAGTAACCTTTCTGAGGGCTACAAGGTGGGGAGGGAGGGGGGCCGGAGAGGGACAAGGTCTTGTATCAGGTGTCACTAGGCTGAATTGTCAGTCACCAGCTTTGGGATGTTTTGGGAAGTCCGGATGTGGATTCTGGGGGAAATGTTCTTGTCATCTATTTTTATTTATTTCACCTTTTATTTAACCAGGTAGGCCAGTTGAGAACAAGTTCTCATTTACAACTGCGACCTGGCCAAGATAAAGCAAAGCAGTGCGACAAAAACAACAGAGTTGCACATAAACAAACGTACAGTCAATAACACAAAAGAAAAGAAAAATAGAAAAATCTATGTACAGTGTGTGCAAAAGTAAAAGAGTAGTAAGGTAGGCAATAAATAGGCCCTAGACGTGAAAATAATTACAATTTAGCATTAATACTGGTGTGATAGATGTGCAGATGATGATGATGATGTGCAAGTAGAGATACTGGGGTGCAAAAGAGCAAGAGGATAAATAACAATATGGGGATGAGGTAGTTGGGTGTGCTATTTACAGATTGGCTGTGTACAGTGATCGGTAAGCTGCTCTGACAGCTGATGCTTAAAGTTAGTGAGGGAGATATAAGACTCCAGCTTCAGATATTTTTGCAATTTGTTCCAGTCATTGGCAGCAGAGAACTGGAAGGAAAGGCAGCCAAAGGAAGAGTTGGCTTTAGGGATGACCAGTGAAATATACCTGCTGGAGCGCGTGCTACGGGTGGGTGTTGCTATGGTGACCAGTGAGCTGAGATAAGGCGGAGCTTTACCTTGCAAGGACTTATAGATGACCTGTAGCCAGTGGGTTTGGTGACGAATATGTAGTGCGGGCCAGCCAACGAGAGCATACAGGTCGCAGTGGTGGGTAGTATATGAGGCTTTGGTGATAAAACGGATGACACTGTGATAGACTACATCCAGTTTGCGGAGTAGAGTGTTTGGGGCTATTTTATAAATGACATCGCCGAAGTCAAGGATCGGTAGGATAGTCAGTTTTACGAGGATATGTTTTGCGGCATGAGTGAAGGAAGCTTTGTTGCGAAATAGGAAGCCCATTCTAGATGTAATTTTGGAGTGGAGATGCTTAATGTAAGTCTAGAAGGAGAGTTTACAGTCTAACCAGACACCTAGGTATTTATAGTTGTCCACATATTCTAGGTCAGAACCGTCCAGAGTAGTGATGCTAGTTGGGTGGGAGGGTGCGGGCAGCAATCGGTTGAGGAGCATGCACTTAGTTTTACTAGCATTTAAAAGCAGTTGGAGGCCACGGAAGGAGTGTTGTATGGCGTTGATTATTGTTGTTATAGCATCAGGTAATTTTAAAGACCACGACTGGGTATTCTGCCCGGCGCTAGCGATTGAACAGGCAGTACATTTCTCTGATTGGTACAGTTGGCCAATGACTGGTGAAGTACAGTAATACCAGACGGTTAATAGTGGGTCAGTTTTGGACCACCATCCACATGTGTTATTTGAGTTCACTGCATGTGAACCATGTCACGGTCCTCAGTCTAAATATCTCGCCAGTGAGTTATTTTATATATTTTTTACGGGCTTAATTGTTTAAAGTCAATCTCTGGTTGATTCCCATGGCTTAGTGAGACAAAAAGTTCTGTTTCCATGGCACTTGCATGGATTTTCACATGATTCGGATTTACTCTTTGGCTGACTAGTCCACAGTGGATTTGGGGCCGTTTGAATCTGTGCCAATCGGCTATTGTACGTGTGAGAGATTGTGTGTGTGAGAGAGATTGTGTGTGTGAGAGAGATTGTGTGTGTGTGAGAGAGATTGTGTGTGTGTGAGAGAGATTGTGTGTGTGTGAGAGAGATTGTGTGTGTGTGAGAGAGATTGTGTGTGAGAGAGATTGTGTGTGTGTGAGAGAGATTGTGTGAGAGAGATTGTGTGTGAGAGATTGTGTGTGTGTGTGTGAGAGAGATTGTGTGTGAGTGAGAGAGATTGTGTGAGTGAGAGAGATTGTGTGTGAGTGAGAGAGATTGTGTGTGTGTGAGAGAGATTGTGTGTGTGTGAGAGAGATTGTGTGTGTGTGAGAGAGATTGTGTGTGTGTGAGAGAGATTGTGTGTGTGTGAGAGAGAGATTGTGTGTGTGTGTGAGAGAGATTGTGTGTGTGTGAGAGAGATTGTGTGTGTGATTGTGTGAGAGAGAGAGATTGTGTGAGAGAGAGAGATTGTGTGAGAGAGAGATTGTGTGAGAGAGAGATTGTGTGTGAGTGATTGTGTGAGAGAGAAACGCTGGACCTTTGGATGACCTCCCCACCTGAATTTTTCCAAATCGGCTCATGCCAGCTCTGTCTCTTCCCATGATCCTCCTTGTCTGTGGCAACTTCTACTGTACTTCCTGGCGTTGCTAAGGGGCTTTACAGTTGTACACATGGGGATTTTGTTTAAATATTCTCTGTGGTATATCTAAAGTACACAATAACATCATAATATAAGCAGCTGCAGTACATATTGATGATTCAACATTTCCTTGCACCCTCTCTCTTTCTCTCTGTGTAGTGGCCAAGTGTGAGTTCTTCAATGCAGGGGGCAGTGTGAAGGACCGTATCAGTCTGAGGATGGTGGAGGATGCAGAGAGAGCTGGCATCCTCAAACCTGGAGACACCATCATCGAGCCCACCTCCGGCAACACCGGTACATGTCTCTAGGATTCCCTGAGCGCTATAAACAGGCTTATTTTTGGACAATGGAGAGAGGGGGGGGGGGAGATCAAACTACCTGCCTGAAAACACTCCTGCCGCTTATGGACATATTCCACCACTACATGTATCAACACACACGTCACTCACAGTAGAAAGATTACACACCCAAGTCAAAGGAGTTATGTTTTTTTGTTGTTGTTAATGTGTCTGTGTGTGTGTGTGTGTGTGAGAGAGAGAGTTTAACATTTAGTTTTGCCTGGTAATGTCAAGTAGTCACTGAGACCTCCCAGTTTACCTTTGACATTAGGATCTTGTCACTGTAGCCCTGTGTTCTGCAGTATGGTTTGTTCTGCTGACATGACCTGTTATTCACAGTTGTATTGACGCCTCACTCTCTCTGTGTGTGCAGGTATTGGTCTGGCCCTGGCCTCTGCAGTTAAAGGCTATCGCTGCATCATCGTCATGCCTGAGAAGATGAGCATGGAGAAGGTGAGGCTGGTGTTTGTGTATCAGTGCATCCATGCGTAGGCGTTGGAATGTAACTAATTGTAATCTAATCTTGTGTTCCCAGGTGGACGTGCTGAGAGCCTTGGGGGCGGAGATCGTGCGTACCCCCACCGCCGCCCGTTTTGATTCGCCAGAGTCCCACGTGGGCGTAGCCTGGCGTCTGAAGAACGAGATTCCCAACTCTCACATCCTTGACCAGTACCGTAACGCTAGCAACCCCCTGGCCCACTACGACACTACTGCCGAGGAGATCCTGGAGCAGTGCGATGGTACGTGTGAATGCGATGGAGAAATTGAGTGAAGAATACCCATTTCTTCCTCCTCTTCTAATAGACCTCTCTGCGCCACAATGTCCTTGTAGGTAAGGTGGACATGTTGGTGGCAGGAGCTGGCACAGGTGGCACCATCACTGGCATCGCCCGCAAGCTGAAGGAGAGATGCCCCAACATCAAGGTAGGCACCGAGTCACTTAACACAACGTCCCAGATCTATAAGAAGGCAATCTATCTGATTAGCATGTTATCGCTCTGTACTTTGTCAATTGAATTCCATTCAGTCTTGTAGAGCCAATTCCAAAGTCATTTAGCTAAAAGGTTACAACAAGAGTTCAACCCAAGGCCCACAGTTATACGGCCTGTTGGGCCGAGTCATAAAGTAATATTGCATCTGCCGTTGATGAATAAAGCCATATAATGTGTCTCAATGATAAAGATTAATACAGATCTTAAGTTGCCTTTGTGTGTGGTGTATTTATTACCATGTTACTTTGGCTTATTGATGTAATGGTTTAGTTAAGTGTTCTGTGTTGTGTAGATCGTGGGCGTGGACCCTGAGGGTTCTATCCTGGCTGAGCCAGAGGAGCTGAACATAACAGACAAGACCCAATACGAGGTGGAGGGCATCGGATATGACTTCATCCCCACCGTGCTGGACAGATCTGTGAGTGTGTGGCAGTGATCTCCTGAATTGAGTGGTGTTTTCTACTCTGCATACAGTAACAGTCACAACACACAAGTGGAAGGAAAATGACTCCTAAGATAATATTGTATATGGGTGCTATAGTAGAATGCATATAAATGTTTCTCTCTGTTTCAGGTAATTGACACGTGGTATAAGTCCAATGATGAGGAGTCCTTTGCCATGTCACGCATGCTGATCAGGGAGGAGGGGCTTCTTTGCGGTAGGTTGACATTACACACAATGATTGGTGCTCCCAAAGAGCAAGGGTCTCTCTCTTGTTCTCTTGCTCTGTCTAACTGTCTCTCTTTCTAGGAGGTAGTTCAGGCACGGCCATGGCTGCAGCAGTGAAGATGAGTACAGAGCTGAAGGAGGGCCAACGCTGTGTCGTCATCCTGCCTGACTCCATCCGCAACTACATGTAAGGGAGAGAAGAGGGGGATGAGGGAGATTGAACGGGAAAGGGGGATGGGGGGTTAAATGTGTGGAGAAGGAGCATTAATATGCCAAGTGTTTTTAACAGGGTATGTAGTACCAGTGTTGTGAGCCTTGAGTGTGACTGTTGTAACCCCCCCCCCAGGTCTAAGTTCCTCAGTGACAACTGGATGTGTGATAAGGGCTTCCTAACCCCAAATGACCTGATGGTGTCCAAATCCTGGTGGTGGAACCTGACTCTGCAGAGTCTGAACCTGTGTGCCCCCATCACCGTGCTGCCCTCCGTCAACATCAAGAAGACCATCAAGATCCTCAAAGAGAAGGCTTTTGACCAGGCACCCGTCGTTGACGAGTCCGGGTACGCTTTTACCTGGTTACCATGGTCACCTGTTTGTCATTCAGGCAGTGTCAATGTACCCTATAGTGTGACTGTTAACAAAACATTAGTCCCCTTGACAAGACGTCAATACAGACATTTATTAATCGGCGTGTATATGTTCATGATAGTTTCATTCACAAGCAGTTCTGCTTGTATTCAGGTGTCATAATGCTAATTACCATATTCTCTCTCTCGTCTGTGTAGCATGATCCTAGGGATGGTTACCCTGGGCAACATGTTGTCTTCTGTGCTGGCTGGGAAGGTCAAGGTGTCTGACCCTGTCTCCAAGGTGCTCTACAAACAATTCAAACAGGTCAGTTCCCTTACCTACATGCTCAACAACATGCCACACTCTCACAAGAACACTTCAACTCAACTGTAAGCTCTTAAATAAAGTTCTCAAACAGAAGGCTATCATTGAGGAGAGCAGGGGTACTACTATTTGAGAAGGTCCAGTCACACACATTTCCTAGGTGGCAAAGGTCCGGATGGATACTGCAATTCTACACATTTTCCTATGTCTTATGGCATGCTCATATGATACCTGACTGACTCAACAAAATCATGGGTGCCCCCCTTGGGGTCAAGGCCCCTGGGAATGTAATCTGGCCATGATAACTACAAGATTTAGATTGCTGGTTATCCTAACTTACCTACCTAGGTAACATGGGATTGTTGATCAACTGGACATTTCTGACGGTTTTACGTAGCTCTAAGGTCTGTCAGTGAATGACAGAGGAACCCCCCCTGTTCTGGATCCGGACTGTGGTCCGCCTGTTGTAGTTTTGTAATTCTCATTTGTCCCACTCTCCCCCCTCAGGTGCGACTGACCGATAACCTGGGAAAGCTGTCCCGTATCCTGGAGACAGATCACTTTGCCTTGGTGGTGCATGAGCAGATCCAATGTAAGTTTACCCCTCCTTCCTCTCTTCCATCAACCTTAATCTTCCCGTCTTTCTCGCTTCCTGTTACGCTCTCACACTTACTTATCTCACCATTTCCCCGCTATCTTGTATTGCTCCTTCTGTCTCTTTTCCACCACTGATAGTTACCTTTGTCAGACAGTAGAGAAGAACATTCCTAGCAACACCTGCTGTCTTCGGTTGACCCTGAACTGGCCCTCCTACAGGGTCAGGGGTCATTCCTGGTTCCTGTCCAGGTAACCGTGTCACCTGTCCGCTGCCATAGCAAGCACCCACCCGGCCAGAGGCAATGTGGCGGTTGTTTTCCCTCTGACTAGCTTGCTGTTTCGCATCAGCTTAACTTTAGGGGCTGTTCATCAGTTTGATCAGATAAGCCTGAAAAAATAAAATCACAAGTCGTTACATAGCATATTTGGCTTTCTCACAGCCTAGGGAACACAAGGTGTAATGACGCTGTCTAATCATCAGTTTTGTGGTCCAGTAGGCAAACAAGGTGTGTGTTGGGTGACAAAGTCCATCGGTGGTGTTTTGGTGCCTGGCAGTGCCTGGCCACCAGTAGAATAGGGCAATACCCAGACTGTTGTGTAAGGATAGACGAGGGCATTTAGCTTAATATGCCATAATGCTTTTTGTCAGCCCACCATCACAACTTAACCAGAGGACAAATTAATTTTTTACATTATTTTCATCAACTATCATTTATTGAGACATCCCAAGGGCAAGTGGTTTTTCCTGACAATGTGCCCTGAGCAGGAAAAACTCTGTCCCTCAGCTATGACTAGGCACCCCTATGCTCCCTATCATAGTTTACTATGTTCATCCTATGTTCAGTGTCCCTTATCTAACAGCAGGGGTCTCTTTCTCTTCGGAACCTGACTTTCATTACGACCTAACCCTGTCTCTCAAACACAGGAAGCTAGTTGCATAACTTCTTGTAAACCGATATGGTTTGATTCAGTATAATTGCCAGCTATTGTATAATGCATTGCTTCATTCTTGGATAAAGACCTTGGGAAGTTTCAACTTCCTTTGTGGCAAACATTCCCATATGAAAAAGGGAGAATATGTTTAATTGGATAAGTATTTTGACATCATTTATGTAGTATCTTGAATGCAGGACAAATTTCAGTGGTTCTACAACTCTTCTCCTATTTGTCACATGTTCTCTTGCACCTAAAGTCTTATCTCAATAGTACTATTACCCCTCTGTCTCGCTGTGTCTCTCTCTCACCCTTCCTCCGTCTCTCTCTCTCTGTGTAGTCATGGCGGACGGCTCCTCCTGTCTGAGACAGATGGTGTTTGGGGTGGTGACGTCCATTGACCTACTCAACTACATCACCACGCATGAGAGGCGGGGAAGCGCACGGGAGCGCACGATGTCGGAGTGCTCCATGACATCGGAGTGCTCGCTGACTGATGAGCTGTAACCACTTTCTGTTTCCTGTGCGTAGGGGGAAGTGACCCACCCCCCAAACATTGACAATGAAGAAGAAGATGTAGACTTTTAGGAGGTTGTGGTTTAGTCTTAAAATAATTATTATTTTCCAACCTTCTTGGCTACAGCTGTTTTGTTGTTTTTGTGATTAGAATCCTAATTTACTGTAGCCTATGCTGCGATTTTAAGTAATTTAGCTGGTTTCAGATATGTAGTTTTCCACTAAACTTTAAAGGTATATAAATTACATTTTGCAAAGTGTGCAACTATACATTTCCATCTGTCTTGCCTCTTCATTATTGAAAGTACTTTTACTTTTCTCTTTAAAAAGAATAGTGTTCCTGACTTGATTTTATTGCAGAGGATGCTAAAACATTAGAATATGCTCGCTAGACTAACGACTCAGTAAATTTGAATCGTTCAGCTAAATGGTCATCTACCTACCATTTTGTATTGCATTGAGATTCCTATGTAACTGATATGTGAATGTGACTTCCATTTTAGTGGGGAGCAACAAAACATTTCTGAAATTTGCTGTTCCCCTTTTTAGACTTAAAAGCACATCATAGTTTTTCTTTGATACCAACTGAGTTACATTGCCATCTAGTGATAGCTAAAGACATAGTATGTGCCTAAAATTGTCATTTGGGTTCATCGATCTGAATTGAATACCTATTCAGTATGGGAAAAAAAATAGAGGTGTCACATTGACAACATTCAAAGAGAGAGGGTGTCAATGAAGGGTACCTTCTTTTGTTTGACGGGTTTGGCCTTGAAGGGTAAACAAGCACACAGGGTAGGTCAGGCCAAGGATAGGTGAGTTTGGCACAACCAAACTGTAACCCAAACAGTATGACTTGTGTTGGGTCATTTTGTTTCTTGTATTGACAAGACTTTGAATAGTTCTCTGGTTGAAAGTATTTAAAGTAGCCTAACAGTGCAGGTCTTTTATATAGGCCTGTCTGTGTCAGGTTGTCTAAGTTGGGTTGTTTGACCTTTTTTTTGCTACTTTTCTGTTCTTTTTGACTTCCTGTTTTAATCATGACTGTGTTATGCATGACAATGGACCCAGAGCTGTTATGATCTATTCATTAACTTACATCTACTAGCAGGGATGGAGGTGTAAATATGACTTGTGTCATATTTGCGTGAGGTGGAGAATTATGGTTATGAAAGTGATATTTGAACAATATTCCCTGTCATTATTTCCACTCTGGGTTCAGCTGTTCATTTCATCTCTTGATTTGTCGATTTCAGGTTATTTTGTGATAACTATTATTACTGGCTTCCATTAAAGGCCCTTTCTCTTGAGCAAGTTTCAAGTTTTATTAGTCATACTGTATGTACGGGATCAGTGGTGACCAGTCATTCAGGCAAAATGTTTTGAGTTAATAAAGCTGCTTACAAGCATGGTCTTTTTTTTCTTGAGTAAGGCAGCTCCAGAATGCAGGTGTTTCAGCCTAGCTCAGTGCCTTCTGTGTTGGAGGGGCAGCCAGAGGAAAATACAGAGCGTAGGGGTTGGTAATTGCGCTGTGATTGGCTCACTTTTCTTTTACTCATGGGGACACTACGTTACCACAAAATCTAGAGGGAGAGCTAGAAAGTTCAAGCCCCTTGGGTGCTGCCATAGATTTACATTAGAAGTGCACATCCAAGAAGGCTCAAGGCTATTGGCCACAGATAAAATGACGTCAAATCATGTTATATCTACCGTAGCCTTGATTGGACTCATAATTTCAAAATCTTAGCTAGCAAGCAAGACAAGCAGTCATCTTCATGAATCACGTCGTCAATCTACTGGAAAATCCTTTTCAATCCTTGTCATATGAAAAATTATAGATAAACTTATCGGTGCTCATCGGCCATTGGACATAAACATTACCCAACAAGTTGTAAATTGCAAATTCAACAATGAGTGGTTTGGAAAGAATCAGTGGCTAACTGCAAGCGTTGCAAAGCAATCACTATTTTGCTTCCCCTGCTATTCGTTGGAAAGGGTGTGTGGTCCAAGTCTGGGTTTAAGGCTCTCTTTTCCAAGTTTAAAAGGATAAACATTCACATGCAACACCACGGGCCAGAAAAGGTTGAATACATTGGCCACGTTCAAAATAACTGGAAACTGGGAAATCTCAGACTTCAGTGAGTTCAAGACAACTGGGAACTCTGGGGGGGGGTTCATCCAACTCGGAATTCCAAGTTAGGAACTCGGGCCTCTTTCTAGAGCTCCGACCTGAATATCACTGACGTCATGTTTCTACCTTGTTTTTTTCCCAAGTTCCCAGTTGTCTTGAAAGCACCATAAATCCAGAGAATGCCAGACTTTGATGACAGTTTCATGACAAAATTTCCCCACAAGGACTGCCGCGCCACCTTCCTGTTCAAGTGAGCACAGCACAAGGTGAGTCCAAAAATATATTGTATGATGCTGCATAAATGATGTATTATGCCAGGGAGATACAGTATGTATACTGTAGCTAAGAAAGTCATTTTAAGTGTATGTTGTGTAGTAAGCTGTAAGTAGCCCATGTTCCTCACCCTAATAATTTGGTCCCTTTCCTCTTCATAGCTTAGCCTACTCTCCTGACTTGGTGGTGCCCATGTAGCCTAGAGAAATGTCATTGAATATTGTAAGAGCTTTCATTGTCTGCTTATATGCCCCCTTTATTTATCCTACGGTTCTGACTTGGTGTACAGGGAGAATACTGTAAGAACGGCCCATATTCTGTCTCTGTATATTTAAAAAGTGCTGAACAAATAGTTTTGACTATGTCCGCCTTAGCTCATTCATATCTTCATCGAAATTAGTGATTGCCTCTTATCCGCTCATCATTCCCTTATGCCATTGTTTGTACATCTCAATTGTCAGTAGAACCCACATTTGTTTAAACAAGTCAGCCATATCAGCTATGTTTTGTAAAAAGGCAGTAAATGAGGCTGAATGAATTGTTTCGCTGCCAGAAAAGGCTTTGCTAATAGCCAGGTGTAGTGGTGGTAAAGATTCACTCCATGGTGCTGAAACCAAGGCTCTGCTGTTGGGACAGCTTTATGTAGGTCCTAACAGTTTTTGAGCACCGTTTGTCACCGTTATAGTGCAATTAATGTATTGGTTAGTGTTGTGTAGTGGCTTGCCCCACCAAGATTTGTACGCCACTGTACGGGATACACATGGTATACACCGTCCGACGGAACGCTTACTTGCAGGTTCCTTCTCGACAACGTAACAAGAAATAATAAAAGATAAGAATACGAACAAAAAGTAAATGGCTCAGTAGAATAGAATAAACATTTTAGCATAAGTAAAATACAGGAAGGCACAATTTATTGTCCAATGTTTACACGTTTTGGGTAAAGGGGAATTGTTTAAATTGCACAGTATTTAGCAATCATAAGAGTCTGGTACCAGCAGAGGTGTATGTGTGTGCTAAGGTTTGAGGGTCAGTCCAGTTCAAGTGTTCAGCAGTCTGATGGCTTGTAGATAGAAACTGTCTCTGAGCTTGTTGGTATCAGACCTCATCATCCAATACAGTCTGCCTGACCGTAAGGGAGTGAACAACTTGTGTCTGGGGTGTGTGGGGTCCTTGATTATGCTGCAGGCCTTCCTCAGGCACTGCTTCAAGTATAGATGTCCTGGATGGGTGGGACCACGGTCCCAGTGATGTACTGGGGCATCTTTCCCACCCACTAGAGGAGGGCCTTGCGGTTGTGGATGGAGCAATTCCCGTATCAGGCAGTGATGCAACTGGTCAGGACGCTCTCAATGGTGCAGCGGTAGTATTTGGATAGGACCAGGGGTGGCATGCCGAATTTCTTCAGAGGCCATAGGAAGTAGAGATGCTGTTGCGCCCTATTGACAAGAGTAATGGTGTTTTTGGTCCATGTCAAGTCCTCATGATGTGGACGCTGAGGAACATAAAACTCTACTGCAGTTCTGTTGATGTAGATCGGTGTATGTTCCCTGCTCTGCTTTCTGAAGTCAACTCCTTTGTTTTGTTGAGAGGCTGTTCTCCTGGCACCATAATGCCAGTTCACTTACCTCCTTCCTATAGGCTGACTCATCGTTGTTAGTTATCAGGCCTACAACCGTGGTGTCGTCAGCAAATTTGATGACGGAGTTGGGGTCCTGCAAAGCTACGCAGTCGTGGGTGAACAGGGAGTACAGCAGAGGGCTGATGACACACCCCTGGGGGGGGGGGCCTATGTTAAGAGTCAGTGTGGATGAGGTGTTGTTACCAATTCTCACAGAATGTGGTCTGCCCATCAGGAAGTCCAGGATCCAGTTGCAGAGGGTGGCACTGGGATGATGGTGGTCTCCTTGAAGCCTAGGACAGGGACAGTTTGAAGATGTCTGAGAAGAAGCCCACCAGCTAGTCAGCACACACTCTGAGGACGCAGCCAGGGATGCCATCTGGGCCGGCGGCTTGTGAGTATTCACTCTTTTGAGAGTTTTGCTCATGTTAGCCTCGGAGAGAGTGAAAGCACCTGGTCATCTAGAGCAATGAGAGTCTTCCTGGATGGCAGTGAGCCCAGGGTGGTGCAGTGAGTTAGCGAGAGAGCTATTGTGCATATGTGTGGACATGTTTTCCTGTTTATAACAGTTTTGCATGTGCGTAGGAGGTGTGTATGTATATATTATGGTCATAGTGGGAATTCCGACCCGAGTTAAGTGAGCGTAAAAGGAACGTAATTGCCTTTTTAATTTACTTTTCTATCTATGTGTATTCTGACCTTGAACTTTAAGCATGAGAATGGTATTCTATTCACCCGCTATTCTTTTGGGGTGGAGATCAAAGAAATGAAGGTGTAGTGGAGGTGTTTCTACATGGGGAGTGTTGCTGCACAGCTATTTGCAGGTCTCTCCAGAGATGTCAAAATCAAATCAAACTTTATTTGCCACATGCACCGAATTCAACAAGTGTAGACTTTACCGTGAAATGCTTACTTACAAGCCCTTAACCAACAGTGCAGTTCAAGAAGAAGAAAATATTTACCAAGTAGATTCAAATAAAAAGTAACACAATAAGAATAACAATAACCAGGCTATATACAGGGGGCGCCGGTACCGAGTCAGTGTGCAGGGGTACAGGCTAGTTAATCTGTACAGTACATGTAGGTGGGGCAAAGTGACTACGCATAGGTAACAAACAAACAGTGAGTAGCAGCAGTGTACAAGGGGTGGGGGTGGGGGGTGTTAATGTAAATTGTCCAGTGGTGATTTTTATGAATTGTTCAGCAGTCTAATGGCTTGAGGGTAGAAGCTGTTGAGGAGCCTTTTGGCAAACTCCAAGCGAGTTGTCATGTGCCTTTTACTGAGGAGTGACTTCTGTCTGGTCACTCTACCATAAAGGCCTGATTGGTGGAGTGCTGCAGAGATGGTTGTCCTTCTGGAAGGTTCTCCCATCTCCACAGAGGAACTCTGGAGCTCTGTCAGAGTGACCATCAGGTAGTTGGTCACCTCCCCAACCAAGGCCCTTCTCCCCCATTTGCTCAGTTAGGCAGGGCAGTGGTTTGGTGGGGGTTCCAAACTTCTTCCATTTAAGAATAATGGAGGCCACTGTGTTCTTGGGGACCTTCAATGCTACAGAAATGTTTTGGTGCCCTTCCCAAGATCTCTGCCTCAACACAATCCTGTCTCAGAGCTCTACGTACAATTCCTTTGACCTCAATTCCTTTGACCTATAAATGTAGCGAGGCTACATACAGACACCGGTTAGTCAGGCGGCACAATTGGTTGGGCGCCCGTAAAACCGCTGCCATTTCTTCCTGCGCCATTTTCAGTTCTCATGGCTTTATTTTTGCTCTGACATGCACTGTCAACTGTGGGATCTTATATAGACAGGTGTGTGCCTTTCCAAATCATGTTCAATCAATTTAATTGACCACAGGTGGACTCCAATCTCAAGGATGATCAATGGAAACAGGATGCACCGGAGCTCAATTTCGAGTCTCATAGCAAAGGGTCTGAATAGTTATGTAAATAAGGTATTTCTGTAAAAAATATGCAACATTTTCTAAAAACCTGTTTTAATTTTGTCCTTATGGGTATTGTGTGTAGATGGCTGAGGATTTTTTATTTATTTAATACATTTTAGAATAAGGCTGTTACGTAACAAAATGTGAAAAAAGTCTGAATACTTTCCGAATGCGCTGTACAAGGCTTTCTTTCATTGATCCCTAATATTCTGAACCATTTTCTCCATATATTCTAGTGAGTCTGTCAAAGTGTCTAGTTAAAAGGTACACCTAATTTAAAGGGATGGTTTTAGATAAATGTACTGAAAACCCAAAATGAAAACTTTGTGAGGGAATCTGCTGGCCATCAAGTGGGAGGGTTTTCAGCTGTTGAATTACATTTACTCAGTGCGCGCAAGGGAACCACACCTGCAAACGCCTGTTATGCACCGGCATTAAGTAAGTCTGAATACCAACTACTGAGAAGTGTGTAGGAAAGGAGTGCGTAGGAAAGGCGTTCATTTCCTAAGTCTAAATCGTCCCATCGTGCTTGTGAAAGAATTACAGTGAATGACTGTTGCACAGTCAGTATGCAGTTTCCACACAAGGGGGCAGTAATAGCACATGGGTTCACTCTTCCATGATGTGCTCATTGAAGACTGGCCCTTACGATTTTTCCATGCTACAGTGGACTTGCTGTCTAGAATGCTACTTGGAACTACAAAACAATTTTAACCCTAACCCTTGGTTTAACCTTTACCCCTAACCCTGAATTAAAAACAAACATCTCACGTAGGCTTCTTTTTCAGCTCATTATTTTGCCTGTAATTACTCTGGAGCATGCACGAAGACTCAAGGGTGACCGACTGACTGTGCCCCTGACAACTTTCTTTAAAATCTGTTGTTTAAGCATTACTTTAAGCTCCCGATATCCTGAAAAGTGAATTGTTTTGCTTATTGACAGAATAATCTTAAAGAGGATGGATGGTCAGGGAGTTTTGTTCAGGTCAACTAATTACATCCAATGCGTCAAGAGGAAGTTTTAAGTGGTTTGTGTACAGAGAAAAGCACATTTTCATTTATGTTATTTGGCCATAAATGTTTTGTCTTGGGCATGTTCATTTGATCTTTGCTCAAAAGGACAGAACAACCACATGATCGCTAATCCCTCTCCCCTCCTTTTCTCTCCTCCTTTCATTCTCCCCCTCTCCAGGCCTGTGGGTAATCGATTATTTACCCAGGATTCAGTGGGAGGGTGACATTGGCTTGGAGTAATTCAGTGTTTAAGCCACTTTAATATCCGTCTCATATCTGCTCTGTATGCATGTTCTCCGGTCAGTCAGATACGCTCTGCTCCTCCTGCTAAGAGGCTGCTTTACTCAAGCTTGTCCTCTTACTGACCCCACATACAGTATACAGATTACATTGTCTGGATCCCTGACCCACTAAGCTTCCCCTATTTCATGTAGTTAGGTTGTCCATAGGGCATGTAGTTAGGTTGTCCATAGGGCATGTAGTTAGGTTGTCCATAGGGCATGTAGTTAGGTTGTCCATAGGGCATGTAGTTAGGTTGTCCATAGGGCATGTAGTTAGGTTGTCCATAGGGCATGTAGTTAGGTTGTCCATAGGGCATGTAGTTAGGTTGTCCATGGGGCATGTAGTTAGGTTGTCCATAGGGCATGTAGTTAGGTTGTCCATAGGACATGTAGTTAGGTTGTCCATAGGGCATGTAGTTAGGTTGTCCATAGGGCATGTAGTTAGGTTGTCCATAGGGCATGTAGTTAGGTTGTCCATAGGGCATGTAGTTAGGTTGTCCATAGGGCATGTAGTTAGGTTGTCCATAGGACATGTAGTTAGGTTGTGTCCCAATCTTCACAGAGGCGCTCTGGAGCTCTGTCAGAGTGACCATCAGGTTCTTGGTCACCTCCCCGACCAAGGCCCTTCTCCCCCATTTGCTCAGTTTGGCCGGGCGGTGGTCTTGGTGGGGATTCCAAACTTCTTCAATTTAAAAATGGAGGTCACTGTGTTCTTGGGGACCTTCAATACTGCAGAAATGTTTTGGTACCCTTCCCCAGATCTGTGCCTCGACACAATCCTGTCTCGGAGCTCTACGGATAATTATTTCGACCTCATGGCTTGGTTTTTGCTTTGAAATGCACTGTCAACTGTGGGACCTTTATGTAGACAGGTGTGTGCCTTTCCAAATCATGTCCAATCAATTGAATTTACCACAAGTGGACTCCAAGTTGTAGAAACATCTCAAGGATGATCAATGGAAACAGGATGCACCTGAACACAATTTCGAGTCTCATAGCAAAGGGTCTGAATACTTATGTAAATAAGGATTTTTTATAATACATATGCAAAAATTCTAAAAACCTTTTAACTTTTTCATTATGGAGTAGTGTGTGTAGATTGATGAGGAAAAAAATCTATTTTAGAATAGGGCTGTAACGTAACAAAATGTGGAAAAAGTCAAGAGGTCTGAATACTTCCCGAATGCAGTGAATATTATGTTCCCAATAGGTTCTAGAAAAGAGCAGAAGCTCTGAACTATCTGTTCAGACCCCAGTCCTACTTACCTACCTACCTACTACAGGTTATTGACATTTTCCCTTTTAGTATTAGTCCAGTAGGTTTCCTGAAGGCGAAAGCCTCGACTTCTATGTCAAAGATTATAAAACAAATACTAAAGTAATGTCTGCTAAAACAATACAGTAAATACTACAGTCAGACTACTAGTCTGCAAAAACACTATAGTAATTACTCTAGTATATACTACAATTTTGTTACTACAGTATTTATACTAAACTGTAAATACTACAGTATACTACAGTCATGTCCACAACACCTTAGTAAATGTTTTTGCGGACTACAGTAAAGTCAGCAAAAACACTACAGTGAATAAGATAGTATTCATGCCATAGTATGTGGATGTACATAAAACAATGACTGAGTTGTGACGAATGGAAAGTAGCAGACAAGTTTTGCTCCCCACCACTAACCACTTGGTGTCTGTACAACTGAATGTAAAGTGTGACGCTAACCCTAACCTTTCCTCTAATCCCTCCAAACTAATTTCCTCTAATCCCTCCAAATGCTACACCATGTCCACTGACATTAGTTTAGTCTCCGCAATGAATCTGGATCTGAGTAACTCCGTTGCTTTCTAGAACGCAAACACATTCTAACCATTCTGATTGGTCCCATAAATTGATGGGTTTGGCCAGAGCCAGAACACACATGGGTAAATTGTTGATGACTTTGTTTTGGAAAACACCCCTAATTTTGATGTCACCACAAACGACTTCAACGATGACAGTCTCAGACTGAGGTGTGTAGCGAGCTGCGGGAAGAATTCAGTTTGAGTCGCTGGGACATCTGTCCTCTTCCCTCCCTTTTACTTTAATGACTTATTGTGGAAAACTCCACTTCCTCTCCTCCACCAACATCATTCATGTCAGCAACTCCTCTACATCTTCCTGTTCTCTGTTTGAGTGCCTTCTCCTCTTCCTCCTCTCTTTCCTGATCTCCCCCATCTTTCGCAGAGCTCGTAATCACACTGGGCCTTATACAAAAATGCACTACATACACATAGGCCTGGACGTACACAACCTTCTTTATACAGACAGACATAACCCTAAAATACAGACTCTCATTCACGCTCACACCATGGGCCTATAACTCATTCAAACTCCCAGCATTAAGACAAAACACTAGAGAGAGATAAATATATATATTTGACACCTGTGTTGAGGGAGAGAGTCAAGACACTGTATTCATAACAGTAAATGTATAACAGAGCGAGCGAGAGAGATGCACACACACACACAGGTGGTGTGGATAACATGTCCCTGTGGTGTCTCTTGGTTGCACTAATTGAGCGCTATCAGTTTCAGCACAGGCAAAGGGGCGTAAGCGATGACGAAGAGTGCTCGTAACTGGGCCCTCGGCGTCAGTTATGTCACCCGGTTAGACGCAGGCTACCTGTCCCTGAGCGCCAACCCCTCCGGTACACCTGATCACCGCCTCAGATCTGCCGTTAGCTCACGCCAGAACAGTCACATGATCTTACCACCAGGGTCACAACACAGGACCCATGCGTTGAATGTTATGTCAATGCCCCAACGTCTGTTACTGTGCCTGTCATTGTCATGTACACGCTGTAACTGACGTACGTCATGTATGATGCACTGAGGACAGACTCTGATATTTGTGATGCTGTTCTTTAAAGACGGCATTGATAGAATCAGAATATTCAGTTTGTGCATAAGAGGATGAGACAGGGTGTTTGTGTAGAGGGAGACGGAGAGTGGCAAGATGATGATGGGACAAAATGTCACGGGTCAGTGGACCTCCCCTTCTGCCACCCAAACACCCCTCCATCCCACCATTCTACCCTCAGGGAAACGGAACAGCCTCAGGGTAATACATGATGTAGACCAGTGTTTCCCAAACTCGGTCCCGGGACCCCCCTGGGTGCGCATTTAGTTTGTTACCTAGCACTACACAGCGGATTCAAATAATCAACGCTTGATGATGAGTTTGTTATCTGAATCAGCTGTGTCGTTCTAGGGCAAAAACCAAAACGTGCACCCAGGGAGGGCCCCAGGACAGAGTTTGGGAAACTCTGATTTAGAGTGTGAGGGTGTGTATGTGTGTTGAGGTCTGACTGTTTGCCTCTTTTTTATGCCTCTGTTCTGTTTGTGAGAAGTGTGTCTGTTTGCGCGCGTGCGCCCGGCCATGTGCACACCTGTGTGTGTCTATCTCTATGGACACTGGCCAGTTTATACATACTGTAGGCTACAGTCCTTATCTGTCAATCTCTGGTAGCATCAGAGTAACCTTTTCCCTTCACTCACCTCCCTCCCTTGCTCAACATTCAGACATCACGTCCACCATTTTCAGGGGCCAATCCCTACCGGGAAATGGCTCTTTAGCCAGCAGGAACAGGGCACAATGGAGCGCGTTGTGTGAAATCACAGGATTTTTATAAGGACAGACCAGGAAGCAGAGCAGGGGAAGAGAGCATGTCTTTGGTTTTCTTCACCCCCCTTTTGCGTCATTCCCCCTCAGTCAAAGCATATAAATCAAAACGCCACATCTCATGCAACGTCACCCTCCCTTCTCCACCTCCTTTCTTCACTTCCTCCTCCTTATCCTCCCTCCACCTCCTTCTCCTTTCGCATTCTTCTCCTCCCTCCACCTCCTCATTCTTCTCCTTTTTCTACCTCCTCATTCTTCTCCTCCTCCCTGTCCTCCTCCTCCTCATTCTTCTTCCCCCCTCTTTCCTGTCCTCCTTCCTGTCCTCCTTCTCCTCCCCGTCTTCCTCCTCCTCCTCGTCTTCCTTCTCCTCACCTCTGTTTTCTCTAACTGTACAGAGTTTGACAGGGTTCTGTAAGACAGAGGGAGAGAGGGAGTGAGTGAAAAAGCTAAACGAGCGAAGATGAGCAAGAGATAGTTACCACAGAGAGAGAGAGCGAGAAGAGAAAACAGCTGTTTTTAGTTTACTCTCATTTGCATGTTTGTATCAAACACAGGCCCTTGGGGCAGAGACAAATAGCTAATAGCTAACCTCTGAACCTTACAGTGGGGAGTGGGTTGGCTACTGCAGGGATGTCTACTACAAGTCTGCATACTGTTACCTAAAGCACGACTAGCACACACACCTCCTCCCCACCACCTCCATTCTGTGTGTCTTCCCAAAGGCCCTCTCACCGCCTGTGACCTGTCTGCTCTGTGGAGTGACCAGGGGAAAACGGAACAAACCACTAAGTGGCCATGTTAATAACCTCTGAAAGGGATTCTCACTGACGCATGAAGATTGACCTTGACCAAATGTGGTCATACCATCAGAGGGCATCTAGAGAAAGATTTGACCCTGACCCACACTGTTCAATAGAAGCTGAGGTGGCGAAAATATGCTCTTTGTTGAAGCATGATGCTCAGATGAAATTTAATTGAAAGTGCAAATGTAAAAAGATGCACTGCACAATGTGTTTGCCTAGTTCAGAAATATTATGGTTCACTGATATCTATGTTAACATGATAGAACTTTGTTAGAGAGAGAAAGTGAGAACTTTCTGTCTCTGTTGAAACAAAAGTAACTGGCTCACAGGCCCACAAATGCGCACGTAGGGGCACACAAAACACACACACAAAGTTGCTTCCGTGGAGAGTTTGATGCTGATGAGGGGTGAGAGGCAGAGGTGGTGGATTAGAGAGAGTTTAGTTCTATCTGTCATGAGTCAGACTGGTTGTACTGCCAGCTCAGACAAACACTGTACTCTGTTCTCTAAGGGGTAGCATCATCTCTCTACATCACAATGCCTCTGATTGAAGGACAAGCTCTTCCATTGATGCTCAATCATAATTCAATCACCATAATAATTGCTTTCCCAAAACAGGATTATTACGGGGTTTAAAAGTGGCATGCAATTAATGCAAATGTTAATATCAAAGTTCAGTTCATAATAAGATGCTGCCCATGAGATCTAAAGTAGCAGTGATGGCCTTTCCCATAAACACTAGAGGTGTTTTGTGTTCACATTCTGTTCTCAGACAGAAAATAACCCTTTAATACATTGTGAAGCCTTAGAATAAATGGCAACTGCCTAGACTCCAATGCTTTGTTGCATGGTTGTAGCGCTTGTTGTCAACCTCATTTAACCCAATCAATTCAGGAAGTGAACTGAAATTCAACTCATGGATTCATGTTCACATTATTGAATTCTCTTATAGATATGGTCTCTCATAGCAATGCTAACCTGTGTGTAAGTCTAACACACATCATAGGTGCTTGATCTCTGCCTATGCTGTGTACCTTAGTTCCTCTGCTATCTGTGACCTTGCATATATACCCCAGTGTTACGCAAGTCTCCTTTCACTCAGGTGTAAAGTGGGCTGCTGTCACTGGAGAGCAGAGGAGGCTGGTGGAAGGAGCTATAGAAGGACGGGCTCATTGTAATGGCTGGAATGGAATCAATGGAACGGTATCAAACACATAAAACATATGGAAACCACATGTTTGACTCCGTTCCATTTATTCCATTCCAGACAGTGCAATGAGCCCATCCTACTATGGCACCTGCCACCAGCCTCCACTGACGTAGAGGCAGGCAGGGCTCCATCAGGGCCAGAAGGTCCATAGTACTGTGTAACCTAGTACTGTGTACTAACTAACTTACGACGTTACCAGGCCTCTCATTTACCTCTTCTGATTAAGAGCCTGTTTGGCGTGTTACCGCACAATCTTTATGGTTGTCTTTTGCATTGGAGAAGATGATTTTAGATCACTTTGGGAAGAATTTCTGATGAAAAGTGTCAGGAAGGTGTGAGAAAACATTTGGGCCGGCCACCTCTTTGTGCTCTGGAGACACGGTTAGAAGAGTTTCTCTGTGTGTGTGTGTGTACTGTGTGTTTATACTATATGTGCTAATGGAGTAAAGTGCATATTTTTTTTCCAGTCAGACAGAGTGGACAGTTATTCCATATTGGGAGCTCCTGTCCACCCACCATGCTTTACGTCAGTGGATGTCAGGACCTGCACGTCACAGAGAGAGAAAGGGCTCTCCCACTCCACAGTGATCCTCTGTCTACCTGCTTCCAGCCCTGCAGGCATTCATATCTATTTTAGTCCTCACTAAAGATACAGGCTGACTGGCTACTGCAGTGAAGAAAATCTTTAGTTGAAATTACAAATATATATTGTACAGTGTGTTTAGTCCTTTTTGGAGTGCTTTTCTAATATTGGTGGTGTCTGTGTGTCACTTTTAGAGAGAGGGGGAGGGGGGGGGGGCAGCTAATGTCACCAGATTCAAGAGGGCCACATCTTCCTCTCCTCCAATCAGATCATTCGATGCCCCCACCCTGGCCCCTCCCACGCTTGACCCACTTCCCTGCCCAACCTCTGTCTGGTTGTGCAAACACAGATGACCCACTTCGCATGGTCCAGTGATTTTTTTTTTAGCGATACTACAGTGCCTTCGGAGAGTGTTCAGACCCTTTGACTTTTTCCACATTTTGTTACGTTACAGCCTTATTCTAAAAGTGATTAAATGTAAAAAAAAAAAATCCTCATTAATCTACACATAATACCCTGTAAAGACAAAGCAAAAACAGATTATTTATTTTTTTAGCAAATTTATATGAAAACCCCCCGAAATATCACTTACGTAGTATTCAGACCCTCTACTCAGTACTTTGTAGAAACACCTTTGGCAGCAATTACAGCCTCGAGTCTTATTGGGTATGATGCTACAAGCTTGGCTCACCTGTATTTGGGGAGCTTCTCCCATTCTTCTCTGCAGATCCTCAAGCTCTGTCAGGTTTGAAGGGAACGTCTCTGCACTGTTTTTTTCAGTTCTCTCCAGAGATGTTCGATCGGGTTAAAGTCCGGGCTCTGGCTGGGCCACTCAAGGACATTCAGAGACTTGTCCCGAAGCCACTCCTGATTTGTTTTGGATGTGTGCTTAGGGTCGTTGTCCTGTTGGAAGGTGAACCTTCGCCCCAGTCTAAGGTCCTGAGCGCTCTGGAGCAGGTTTTCATCAAGGATCTCTCTGTACTTTGCGCCGTTCATCTTTCCCTCGATCCTGACTAGTCTCCCAGTCCCTGCCGCTGAAAAGCATCCCCACAGTATGATGCTGCCACCACGATGCTTCACCGTAGGGATGGTGCCAGGTTTCTTCCAGGCATGACGATTGGCATTCAGGCCAAAGAGTTCAATCTTGGTTTCATCAGACCAGAGAAATTTGTTTTCATGGTCTGAGAGTCCTTTAGGTGCCTTTTGGCAAACTCCAAGTGGGCTGTCATGTGCTTTTAACTGAGGAGTGGCTTCCATCAGACCACTCTACCATAAAGGCCTGATTGGTGGAGTGCTACCTGCTGCAGAGATGGTTGTCCTTCTGGAAGATGTTCCCATATCCACAGAGGAACTCTGGAGCTCTGTCAGAGTGACCATCAGGTTCTTGGTCACCTCCCTGACCAAGGCCCTTCTCACACGATTGCTCAGTTTGACCAGGCGGCCAGCTCTAGGAAGAGTCTTGGTGGTTCCAAACTTCTTCCATTTAAGAATGATGGAGGGCCACTATGTTCTTGGACCTTCAATGCTGCAGACATTTTTTAGTACCCTTCCCCAGATCTGTGCTTCGACACAATCCTGTCTCGGCGCTCTACGGACAATTCCTTTGACCTCATGGCTTGGTTTTTGCTCTGACATGCACTGTCAACTGTGGGATCTTATATAGACAGGTGTGTGCCTTTCCAAATCATGTTCAATCAATTTAATTGACCACAGGTGGACTCCAATCTCAAGGATGATCAATGGAAACAGGATGCACCTGAGCTCAATTTCAAGTATCATAGCAAAGGGTCTGAATACCTACGTAAATAAGGTATTTCTGTTTTAATAATTTAGCAAAAAATCCTAAAAACCAGTTTTCACTTTGTCATTATGGGGTATTTTGTGTAGATTGATGAGGATTCTTTAAATTAAATACATTTTAGAATAAGGCTGAATACTCTGAATGCACTGTACATGAAAGAGATAGTTGTTAGTTTGAGTCAGACCTGAAAATGTGTAAAGTGCCTTTGTATTCACTGAGTGGTGGTGTGACGTCAGAGCAACAGCTCAGCTACCAGTAAAGAGGGAGGGGTGGGGTAGAAATGGAGGGATAGAGAGGGAGGGGGTGGGTAGAAAGGGAGGGAGAGAGAGAGAGGTGGGGTAGAAAGGGAGAGAAATAGAGGGGTTACCATCACAGTCACCAGAGAGATGGAGGAGAGCTAGAGGGTGGGGTTAAAAAGGGAGAGACAGAGAGAGAAATTACCATCACCGTCACCAGAGAGATGGAGGAGGGCTAGAGGGTGAGGATAGAGAGAGGTGGGAGGTACAAGAAGTGGGGAGAGAGATATGAATAGAGGGAAAAATGACCTTGAAATGTTGAGTTGCACCCCCCCATGTTCTATGTGTGTTATTTCTATGCTTCCCATTCTTACATTTTGTTTTTGCATCTTTTACTTTCAGGTTTTGTACACCAGCTTCAAACAGCTGAAAATAAAATAATTTTGGTTATGGAAAAAGAAATTCACAGCAGTTTCGATGGTACAATGATTCTCTAAACTATACTTGATAGTTTTGTCACATTAACTGGAACTAGGCAAACTTTTCTAATTTTAGCAACCAGAAAATGGCGGAGCGATTTCTGCATAGTGCATCTTTAATGTGAAATAATTATTACACAGTCCTGACAACTCACGTAACTATTCCTGAAATATTCAGTTACTAGAAACAATTTCAATATCAAATTCACAAAAATTATAATTATTAATTACACACATGTCCATAACACTGGCATTTTTTTTATGGCAGCCATTTTTTAAAGAACCAGGAAGATAACGTTGTCAAGGTCACATCCCTACACGTCATATCATTAAAAAGGGACAACATGACTTAATACAGTGGCTTGTATGGCCTCAGATATGGATCAATAAATGAATGGCTGGGTATCAGGAGGATATCATGGAAACGCGCATGTGAACGTCGCTTTTTACATGTGCCATACCTTAAAAACATTTATCTTCCAATCTTGTGATGGTCTGATGCGTGATGGAAGGTGCGAGCTCCCTGGGGATTTACCAGAGAATCTACCCGGTGGTCGTGCGCGAGCCCAGTGACGCACCCTGGTCCCTCTCTTCCCCCTCCTTTCCTTTCCCCCTCTCTTCTCCTCCAAGTTTCCATTTGATAACGTGCGCGCAGCTATCCTCTCTGTGCTGGTGTCATTTTTGCTACCGGCCCCAGATGAAGCAGTTAGCTTGGATTCAGTCTAGTGACGTCAAACTGTATCGCAAGATAAAGAGCCCATAGACATCAACGTATGTAGCCTACCACAATCTGGTCTAATAGGAGAGAGCGAGGTTATTTTTATTGGTTATCAAAAAAGCGAGTATTGTCTTAAAAGAAACAGCAGGCATTAATATATCGATGCAATCTATATGGCGGAAGATCCGCAGTATAACGTGATTGAAATGTAATGGGACAATCAGTAGTTGAAACAATAACAAAAGTACCTGCCATTGTTTCGGTAAACCGCTGAGGGAAGGGGCTGGAGAAATGTAACCACTATAACTACTGCTGTAGCCTACGCACCTTTTTTATTCATATACTATCAATACCAGGGATTATTGGAGTCAGGTGTGTTAGCTGGGGCTAGGGAAAAGGTGTGACACCAATCAGGCCCCGAGGACTGGAGTTTCCCATCCCTGGTATAGTCTATACCAGGGCTGCCCAACCCTCTTCCTGGTATCTACTGTCCTGTAGGTTTTCACTCCAACCCCAATTTAGCATATCTGATTCAGCTAGTTAAGGTCTTGTTGAGCAGCTAATTAGTAGAATCAGGTGTTTTAATTTAGGGTTGGACTGAAAACATACAGGATGGTAGATCTCCAGGAAGAGGGTTGGGCAGCACTGGACTATACACACCATTATATATATATTTAACATTTTAGTAATTTATCCAGAACGTCTTGCTCAAGGGCACATTGGCAGATGTATTACCTAGTCAGATCAGGGTTTGAACCAGCGACCTTTCAATTACTGGCCCGACCTCTTTGGTATTGCTCGTTCGGATATATATATAAACTCAGCAAAAAAATAAACATCCAGTCACTGTCAACTGCGTTTATTTTCAGCAAACTTAACATGTGTAAATATTTGTATGAACATAATAACATTCAATAACTGAGACATAAACTGAACAAGTTCCACAGACAGAAATGGAATAATGTGTACCTGAACAAAGGGGGGGTCAAAATCAAAAGTAACAGTCAGTATCTGGTGTGGCCACCAGCTGCATTAAGTACTGCAGTGCATCTTCTCCTCATGGACTGCACCAGATTTGCCAGTTCTTGCTGTGAGATGTTACCCCACTCTTCCACCAAGGCACCTGCACCTTCCCGGACATTTCTGGGGAGAATGGCCCTAGCCCTCACCCTTCGATCCAACAGGTCCCAGACATGCTCAATGGGATTGAGATCCAGGCTCTTCGCTGGCCATGGCAGAACACTGACATTCCTGTCTTGCAGAAAATCACGCACAGAACGAGCAGTATGGCTGGTTGCATTTGTCATGCTGGAGGGTCATGTCAGGATGAGCCTGCAGGAAGGGTACCACATCAGGGAAGAGAATGTCTTCCCTGTAACGCACAGCGTTGAGATTGCCTGCAATGACAACAAGCTCAGTCCGATGATGCTGTGACACACCGCCCCAGACCATGACGGACCCTCCACCTTCAAATCGATCCCGCTCCAGAGTACATGCCTCGGTGTAACGCTCATTCCTTCGACGATAAACGCAAATCCGACCATCACCCCTGGTGATACAAAACCGCAACTCGTCAGTGAAGAGCACTTTTTGCCAGTCCTGTATGGTCCAGCGATGGTGGGTTTGTGCCCATAGGCGACGTTGTTGCCGGTGATGTCTGGTGAGGACCTGCCTTACAACAAGCCTACAAGCCCTTAGTCCAGCCTCTCTCAGCCTATTGCGGACAGTCTGAGCACTGATGGAGGAATTGTGCGTTCCTGGTGTAACTCGGGCAGTTGTGGTTGCCATCCTGTACCTGTCCCGCAGGTGTGATGTTCAGATGTACCGATCCTGTGCAGGTGCCACTAAGAGGACGATCAGCTGTCCGTCCTGTCTCCCTGTCTTAGGCGCTGTCTTAGGAGTCTCATAGTACGGACATTGCAATTTATTGCCCTGGCCACATCTGCAGTCCTCATGTCTCTCTGCAGCATGCCTAAGGCATGTTCACGCAGATTTTTTTATTTATTTTTATTTAACCTTTATTTAACCAGGTAGGCAAATTGAGAACACGTTCTCATTTACAATTGCGACCTGGCCAAGATAAAGCAAAGCAGTTCGACACATACAACAACACATAGTTACACATGGAGTAAAACAAACATATAGTCAATAATACAGTGAAAAAAAAATAAGTCTATATACAATGTGAGCAAGTGAGGTGAGATAAGGGAGGTGAAGGCAAACAAATATATGTATAAATAAATAAAAATATAAAAGGCCATGGAGGCGAAGTGAGTACAACACAGCAAGTAAAATAAAAACTAAAAAAACAATGGAATGGTTGGTTTGCAGTGGAAGAAAGTGCAAAGTAGAGACAGAAATAATGGGGTGCAAAGGAGCAAAATAAATTAATAAATAAATACAGTAGGTAAAGAGGTAGTTGTTTGGGCTAAATTGTAGATGGGTTATATACAGGTGCAGTAATCTATGAGCTGCTCTGACAGCTGGTGCTTAAAGCTAGTGAGGGAGATAGGTGTTTCCAGTTTCAGAGATTTTTGTAGTTCGTTCCAGTCATTGGCAGCAGAGAACTGGAAGGAGAGGCGTCCAAAGGAAGAATTGGTTTTGGGGGTGACTAGAGAGATATACCTGCTGGAGCGCGTGCTACAGGTAGGTGCTGCTATGGTGACCAGCGAGCTGAGATAAGGGGGGACTTTACCTAGCAGGGTCTTGTAGATGACCTGGAACCAGTGGGTTTGGCGACGAGTATGAAGCGAGGGCCAGCCAACGAGAGTGTACAGGTCGCAGTGGTGGGTAGTATATGGGGCTTTGGTGACAAAACGGATGGCACTGTGATAGACTGCATCCAATTTATTGAGTAGGGTTTTGGAGGCTATTTTGTAAATGACATCACCGAAGTCGAGGATTGGTAGGATGGTCAGTTTTACAAGGGTATGTTTGGCAGCATGAGTAAAGGATGCTTTGTTGCGGAATAGGAAGCCAATTCTAGATTTGACTTTGGATTGGAGATGTTTGATGTGAGTCTGGAAGGAGAGTTTACAGTCTAACCAGACACCTAGGTATTTGTAGGTGTCCACATATTCTAAGTCAGAGCCGTCCAAAGTAGTGATGTTGGACAGGCGGGCAGGAGCAGGCAGCGATCGGTTGAAGAGCATGCATTTGGTTTTACTTGTATTTAAGAGCAGTTGGAGGCCACGGAAGGAGAGTTGTATGGCATTGAAGCTCGCCTGGAGGGTTGTTAACACAGTGTCAAAAGAAGGGCCAGAAGTATACAGAATAGTGTCGTCTGCGTAGAGGTGGATCAGAGAATCACCAGCAGCAAGAGCGACATCATTGATGTAAACAGAGAAGAGAGTCGGTCCAAGAATTGAACCCTGTGGCACCCCCATAGAGACTGCCAGAGGCCCGGACAACAGACCCTCCGATTTGACACACTGAACTCGATCAGAGAAGTAGTTGGTGAACCAGGCGAGGCAATCATTAGAGAAACCAAGGCTGTCGAGTCTGCCAATGAGGATGTGGTGATTGACAGAGTCAAAGGCCTTGGCCAGGTCAATGAATACGGCTGCACAGTATTGTTTCCTATCGATGGCGGTTACGATATCGTTTATGACCTTGAGCGTGGCTGAGGTGCACCCATGACCAGCTCTGAAACCAGATTGCATTGCGGAGAAGGTGTGGTGGGATTCGAAATGGTCGGTAATCTGTTTGTTGACTTGGCTTTCGAAGACCTTAGAAAGACAGGGTAGGATAGATATAGGTCTGTAGCAGTTAGGGTCAAGGGTGTCCCCCCCTTTGAAGAGGGGGATAACCGCAGCTGCTTTCCAATCTTTGGGGATCTCAGACGACACGAAAGAGAGGTTGAAGAGGCTAGTAATAGGGGTGGCAACAATTTCAGCAGATAGTTTTAGAAAGAAAGGGTCCAGATTATCTAGCCCGGCTGATTTGTAAGGGTCCAGATTTTGCAGCTCATTTAGAACATCAGCTGACTGTATTTGGGAGAAAGAGAAATGGGGAAGGCTTGGGCGAGTAGCAGAGGGGAGGGCAGTGCTGTTGTCCGGGGTGGGGGTAGCCAGGTGGAAAGCATGGCCAGCCGTAGAAAAATGCTTATTGAAATTCTCAATTATAGTGGATTTGTCGGTGGTGACAGTGTTTCCTATCTTCAGAGCGGTTGGAAGCTGGGAGGAGGTGTTCTTATTCTCCATGGACTTTACGGTGTCCCAGAACTTCTTTGAATTTGTGTTGCAGGAAGCAAATTTCTGCTTGAAATAGCTAGCCTTGGCTGTTCTAACTGCCTGTGTATATTGGTTTCTGGCTTCCCTGAAAAGTTGCATATCACGGGGGCTGTTCGATGCTAATGCAGAACGCCATAGGATGTTTTTCTGTTGGTTAAGGGCAGTCAGGTCAGGAGAGAACCAAGGGCTATATCTGTTCCTGGTTCTAAATTTCTTGAATGGGGCATGCTTATTCAAGATGGTGAGGAAGGCATTTTTAAAAAATGACCAGGCATCCTCTACTGACGGGATGAGATCAATATCCTTCCAGGATACCCCGGCCAGGTCGATTAGAAAGGCCTGCTCGCTGAAGTGTTTCAGGGAGCGTTTGACAGTGATGAGTGGAGGTCGTTTGACCGCTGACCCATTACGGATGCAGGCAATGAGGCAGTGATCGCTGAGATCTTGGTTGAAAACAGCAGAGGTGTATTTGGAGGGCAAGTTTGTTAGGATGATATCTATGAGGGTACCCGTGTTTACGGAATTGGGGTGGTACCTGGTAGGTTCATTTATAATTTGTGTGAGATTGAGGGCATCAAGCTTAGATTGTAGGGTGGCTGGGGTGTTGAGCATGTTCAAATTTAGGTCGCCTAGCAGCACGAGCTCTGAAGATAGATGGGGGGCAATCAGTTCACATATAGTGTCCAGAGCACAGCTGGGGGCAGAGGGTGGTCTATAGCAGGCGGCAACGGTGAGAGACTTGTTTTTAGAGAGGTGGATTTTTAAAAGTAGAAGTTCAAATTGTTTGGGAACAGACCTGGATAGTATAACAGAACTCTGCAGGCAGTCTTTGCAGTAGATTGCAACACCGCCCCCTTTGGCCGTTCTATCTTGTCTGAAAATCTTGTAATTGGGGATGAAAATGTCTGAATTTTTGGTGGTCTTTCTAAGCCAGGATTCAGACACGGCTAAAACATCCGGGTTGGCAGAGTGTGCTAAAGCAGTGAACAAAACAAACTTAGGGAGGAGGCTTCTAATGTTAACATGCATGAAGCCAAGGCTATTACGGTTACAGAAGTCATCAAAAGAGAGCGCCTGGGGAATAGGAGTGGAGCCAGGTACTGCAGGGCCTGGATTCACCTCTACATCACCAGAGGAACAGAGGATGAGTAGGATAAGGGTACGGCTAAAAGCTATGAGAATTGGTCGCCTAGAGCTACTAGAGCAGAGAGTAAAAGGAGGTTTCTGGGGGCGATAAAATAGTTTAAAGGAATAATGTACAGACAAAGGTATGGTAGGATGTGAATACAGTGGAGGTAAACCTAGGTATTGAGTGATGATGAGAGAGATATTGTCTCTAGAAACATCATTGAAACCAGGTGATGTCATCGCATATGTGGGTGGTGGAACTGAGAGGTTGGATATGGTATAGAGAGCAGGGCTAGAGTCTCTACAGTGAAATAAGCCAATAAACACTAACCAGAACAGCAATGGACAAGGCATATTTACATTAAGGAGAGGCATGCTAATCGAGTGATCAATAAGGGTCCAGTGAATAGAGGTTGGTTGGGGTCGTGGCGATCCAGACAGCTGGCCGGGTATATGGCTATCGGTAGCAGCATAGGATGGAGAAACGGGTCCGGATGGTGGTGATGGAACTCCTCAGCTGGCTAGCTCCAGAATGATTAGAGTTTGCTCCGGGGTCGACGTAAGCCAATAGTCACACGGTTTGCAGCTAGCTAGCTGCGAAATCAAGGTACAAGTGTCCAGAGCCTGCGGCTGGAATCCGGGGAAACTGAGAGAAAAAAAAAATAAAAAAAATAAAATAAAAATAAATAAAAAAATAAATAAAAAAAGAGTCCCGGAATGCTCCGGTCCGAGTCGCGTTGCACAAAAGTGCCGGTAGATTATCGAGCTAAAGGAATAGCTGATGACCACTAAACGTGGGCAGCTGAAACACCAACGCTAGCCAGCAAACCGGCTAATTTCGGGGCAGCTACAGATTAGCTTCTGGCTAGCTATCGGAGTAGCTTCTGGTTAAGCTTTCAGGCTAGCTTCTGAATTAGCCCCTGGCTAGCTTCCACGATGGATTTTCAGATTGAGGTAAGTAATACTTTTTGTAGTTGGTGAAGCGGGTTGCAGGAAAGCTTTTGCAGGAAAGCTTTTGTAGTTGAGTTCTTGGATAATAAAATAGATAAAAGATATGCGAAGAAAGGTGTAAATATATATATATACAGGACACGAACAATACGGAACAGAAAAAGACGTCTGAACTGCTAAGCCACCTTGGATAGAAAGATGAGCAGGGATCCCAGGCATCTTTCTATTGGTGTTTTTCAGAGTCAGTAGAAAGGCCTCTTTAGTGTCCTAAGTTTTCAAAACTGTGACCTTAATTGCCTACCGTCTGTAAGCTGTTAGTGTCTAAATGACCGTTCCACGGGTGCATGTTCATTAATTGTTTATGGTTCATTGAACAAGCATGGGAAACAGTGTTTAATCCCTTTACAATGAAGATCTGTGAAGTTATTTGGATTTTTATGAATTATCTTTGAAAGACATGGTATTTTTTTTTTTGAGTTGATATATCTATATATATATATATGTTTTTTTTTATTACTCTTTTGATTATGTGTGTATTGTTTTGCTAGATATTACTGCACTGTTGGAGCTAGAAAACACAAGCATTTCTCTGCACCTGTGATAACATCTGCAAATCGGTGTATAAACTTTGGTTTGATTTTAGACATAGCTATGGGTACAAGGACTGACCATCCCTAACAAAAATATGATAGTTTTAACCAAGATTGGAGGCTATACAGTGTTTGTTTACATTTACTATGTTTACAAACATCACAGTAAAACAAGCATATATTTTGGGTTCTGATGGGGTTAGACAGTTGAACTATATATTTTCATATATTTTTCAAGAAGCAATGGGTATCATATCATTAATTTATAAGTCCAAAAATGTATGTAGCAACTGCAGATTTCCCCTTTAAAGGTCATTTCCGATTGAGCGTCATACTGTATGCAGTGTCTGCAAACGCAGGAACATTGAAGGTAAAGTTCTATAGGCATACCTTCCTTGCTCATATAATCCCCCTTAATGTGTGAGTGAAGGGAGGTAGGGAGGAGAGAAAGGGACAACATGAAGGGAGGTAGGGAGGAGAGAAAGGGACAACATGAAGGGAGGTAGGGAGGAGAGAAAGGGACAACATGAAGGGTAAAGTAGGGAAAGAGCACTGAGATAGAGTTGCCAACAGCAGGTGTCAGTTTCAGTGCGGGTGGTCATGTTTTCCTCTAGCTCGCGATCCTGCGGCTGAGCAAAGAGGAGATGCTGGGTGTTTGATATGCAGCACTCATGGCAAGGTGCAGAAACGTGCAGAGAAATGTGAGACCAGATTGGGGGGGCTTGCGTGCGCAAAGAATGTCACCCTGGACGGTGCCCAGGGCAATGGTTGGCTTGTGGTATCTCCTTCCCTTGTGGATCTACACACACAAATATGCACACACACACACTCTAGCATACAGTACCAGTCAAGAGTTTGGACACACTTACTCATTCAAGGGTTTTCTTTATTTTTACTATATTCTACATTGTAGAATGATAGTGAAGACATCAAACTATGACATAACACATATGGAATCATGTAGTAACCAAAAAAGTGTTAAACAAATAAAATAAAAATATATATTTGAGATTCTTCAAAGTAGCCACCCATTGCCTTGATGACAGCTTTGCACACGCTTGCATTCTCTCAACCAGCTTCACCTGGAATGCTTTTCCAACAGTCTTGAAGGAGGTCCCGCATATGCTGAGCACTTGTTGACTGCTTTTACTTCACTCTACTGTCCAACTCATCCCAAACCATCTTAATTGGGTTGAGGTCGGGTGATTGTGGAGGCCAGGTCATCTGATGCAACACTCCATCACTCTCCTTCTTGGTCAAATAGCCCTTACACAGCATGGAGGTGTGTTGGGTCATTTTCCTTTTGAAAAACAAATGATAGTCCCACTAAGCACAAACCAGATGGGATGGTGTATCGCTGCATAATGCTGTGGTAGCCATGTTGGTTAGGTGTGCCTTGAATTCTAAATAATTCCCAGACAGTGTAACCAGCAAAGCACCCCCACACATCACACCTCCTCCATGCTTCACGGTGGGAACCACACATGTGGAGATCATCCTTTCACCTACTCTGTGTCTCACAAAGACACGGCTGTTAGAACCAATAATCTCAAATTTGGACTCATCAGACCAAAGGACAGATTTCCACCGGTCTAATGTCCATTGCTTGTGTTTCTTGGCCCAAGCAAGTCTCTTCTTATTATTGGTGTCCTTTAGTAGTGATTTCTTTGCAGCAATTCGACCATGAAGGCCTGATTCACGCAGTCTCCTCTGAACAGTGGATGTTGAGATGTGTCTGTTACTTGAACTCTGTGAAGCATTTATTTGGGCTGCAATCTGAGGTGCAGTTAAATCTAATTAATTCATCCTCTGCAGCAGAGGTAACTCTGGGTCTTCCTTTCCTGTGGGGGTCCTCATGAGAGCCAGTTTCATCATAGCGCTTGATGGTTTTTGCGACTGTACTTGAATAAACTTTCAAAGTTCTTGAAATTTTCCTAATTGACTGACCTACATGTCTTAAAGTAATGATGGACTGTCGTTTATCTTTGCTTATTTGAGCTGTTCTTGCCATAATATGGACTTGATCTTTTACCAAATAGGGATATATTTTGTATACCACCCTTACCTTGTCACAACACAACTGATTGGCTCAAATGCATTAAGAAGGAAAGAAATTCCACAAATTAACTTTTAAGAAGACACACCTGTTAATTGAAATGCATTCCAGGTGACTACCTCATGAAGCTGGTTGAGAGAATGCCAAGAGTGTACAAAGCTGTCATCAATGCAAAGGGTGGCTACTTTGAAGAATCTCAAATATAAAATATATTTTGATTTGTTTAACACTTTTTTGAGTGCTACATGATTCCATTTGTGTTATTTCATAGTTTTGGATATCTTCACTATTATTCTAAAATGTAGAAAATAGTAACAATAAAGAAAACCCCTGGAATGAGTAGGTGTGTCCAAAGTTTTGACTGGTACTGTATATATTCTATGTGGCTCTGAATCAGCAACACTAGCAGTACATCTAATTTATTTTGAGCACATTTACTGGCTTGCTGTTGTCTTGTTGTTCAAGACTCCTCAGAGGCATGCTGCATGTGTGAATCGTTTTCAAAACAGCCAGGCACATCCCACAATTACACTTTGAGATTAAAGTTGTTTTACTTGTTAGATTTAAATGATCCAATTTGGGATAAGTCATGTTTTTTTGCAGGTGTTATTGTTAATGACTCAGAGATGGAAAAGGAAATGGACAGATTTTTTTTAAAGGACAGAGAGAAAGACAGAGAGAGGAAATGAAATTATTAATTTCCAGGGAAAAAACAAGACTTGAGAGATGTAAAATTGAATAAACAGAGAAATGGAGTGAGAGACAGACAGAGAGTTGGAGGGAGAGAAAATAGAAAAAAGAGAGAAGGGGTAGATAGGAAGAAAAAGGGGAGAGAGCAGAAACCAAGGGGGTAGAAATGATGAAGAGAGAGAAATAAAGGGAGAGAGGGAAAGAGAGAGAAAGAGATAGATAGAGAGAGATAAGGGGAGAGAAAGAGAGAGATAAGGGGAGAGAGAGAGAGAAAGAAAGAGATAAGGGGAGAGAGAGAAAGAGAGAGAGATAGATATAAAGAAGGAGAGAGATGAAAGAGCGAGACAGAGAGAGACAGCGAGATAGAGAGAGCTAGTTCGGCACACAGCTGCTTTGTGAACTCAGTGAGAGAGGTCTGTAATGGAATGCTCATGCAGACGCCAGAGCCTCCTGTACAATATTAACAGAGCCCAGTGTGCGTCATACCGCTCACAGCTGACCCGGGGTGTGTGTGTGTGGGTTTGTGTGTGTGTGGCACTCTGACTCCCTCTCTCTCTAACTCTCTCACGCTCTTACTATCAGTCTCTGTTTCTCTCAAGTATACTTTGACAGTTCAGTTCAAAGTTAAAGCCCTAGTTGGCACGACTGTGGATACAGCACTATATCAGTTCAGAGTGTGAGTTCTAGAAATAACAATGGACAGATAAAAATGTGTCTGAAAGTGTAAAGAGATTACTCGTTACTTTGGTGCAAATGTAATGTATACTGAACAAAAATATAAAAGCAACATGAAACTACATTTGAAGTCGGAAGTTTACATACACTTTGGTTGGAGTCATTAAAACTCGTTTTTCAACCACTCCACAAATTTTTCCAACAATTGTTTACAGACAGATTATTTCACTTATAATTTACTGTATCACAATTCCAGTGGGTCAGAAGTTTACATACACTAAGTTGACTGTGATTTAAACAGCAAGGACATTTCCAGAAAAGGATGTCATGGCTAGAAGCTTCTGATAGGCTAATTGAAATCATTTGAGCCAATTGGAGGTGTACCTATGGATCTATTTCAAGGCCTACCTTCAAACTCAGTGCCTCTTTGCTTGACATCATGGGAAAATCAAAAGAAATCAGCCAAGACCTCAGAAAGAAAATTGGTTCATCCTTGGGCGCAATTAACAAAAGCCTGAAGGTACCACGTTCATCAGTACAAACAGTAGTACGCAAGTATAAACACCATGGGACCACGCAGCCGTCATACCGTTCAGGAAGGAGACGTGTTTTGTCTCCTAGAGATGAATGTACTTTGGTGCGAAAAGTGCAAATCAATCCCAGAACAACAGCAAAGGACCATGTGAAGATGCTGGAGGAAACAGGTACAAAAGTATCTATATCCACAGTAAAATGAGTCCTATATCGACATAACCTGAAAGGCCGCTCAGCAAGGAAGAAGCCACTGCTCCAAAACCACCATAAAAAGACAGACTACGGTTTGCAACTGCACATGGGGACAAAGATCGTACTTTTTGCAGAAAACAAAAATAGAACTGTTTGGCCATAATGACCATCGTTATGTTTGGAGGAAAAAGGGGGAGGCTTGCAAGCCGAAGAACACCATCCCAACCGTGAAGCATGGGGTGGCAGCATCATGTTGTATGGGTGCTTTGTTGCAGGAGGGACTGGTGCACTTCACAAAATAGATAGCATCATGAGGGAGGAAAATTATGTGGATATATTGAAGCAACATCTCAAGACATCAGTCAGGAAGTTACAGCTTGGTCGCAAATGAGTCTTCCAAATGGACAATGACCCCAAGCATATTTCCAAAGTTGTGGCAAAATGGACAACAAAGTCAAGGTATTGGAGTGGCCATCACAAAGCCCTGACCTTATTCCTATAGAACATTTGTGGGCAGAACTGAAAAAGTGTGTGCGAGCAAGGAGGCCTACAAACCTGACTCAGTTACACCAGCTCTGTCAGGAGGAATGGGCCAAAATTCACCCAACTTATTGTGGGAAGCTTGTGGACGGCTACCGAAAACGTTTGACCCAAGTTAAACAATTTAAAGGCAATGCTACCAAATACTAATTGAGTGTATGTGAACTTCTGACCCACTGGGAATGATGATGAAAGAAATAAAAGCTGAAATAAATAATTCTCTCAACTATTATTTTGACATTTCACATTCTTAAAATAAAGTGGTGATCCTAACTGACCTAAGACAGGGAATTTTTATTAGGATTAAATGCCAGGAATTGTGAAAACTGAGTTTAAATGTATTTGGCTAGGTGTATGTAAACTTCCAACTTCAACTGTATTTCAAACATTTTGCTGTGTTACAGTTCATAATAGGAAATCAGTCAATTTAAATCAATTTCTTAGGCTTTAATGTATGAATTTCATATGACGGGATCAGGGGGCAGCCATGGCGTAGGCCCACCCACTTGAGAGCCAGGCCCACCACTGGGGAGCCAGGTACAGCCAATCAGAATGGGTTTCACTCCCCCCACTGACAAATTCTCTAAAACGATGTTGGAGGCGGCTTATAGTAGAGAAATTAACATTCACTTCTCAGGCAACAGCTCTGGTGGACAGTGTGTGAAATGTGTGTGTGAATTACTATAAACTATACTATAACTAAACTATATAACTAAACTATAACTATTAACCTGCAGTCTTACATTTCATTAAAACCTAGGTCATGAAGAAAAAGACTACAAAGATTTTGACACAGTCGACACAGCTGACATTTTACAAATTAAGTGTAAACATGTATGAACTAACTCTCCATCCAGCTTTTCTGAAATGTCAATTTAACGCTCCCTCAAAACTGGAGACATCTCTGGCATTGTGTTGTGTGACAAACTACACATTTTAGAGTGGCCTTATGCTGTCCCTAGCACAAGGTTCACCTCCGTAATGATCATGCTGTTTAATCAGCTGCTTGATATGCCACACTTGTCAGGTGGATGGATTGTCTTGACAAAAGATAAAATGCTCACTAACAGGGATGTAAACGCAATTGTGCTCAACATTTTGGAGAAATAAGCTTTTTGTGCGTATGAAGCATTTCTGGGAACTTTTATCTCAGGACATGAAACATGGGACCAGCACTTTACATGTTACATTTATATTTTTGTTCAGTGTAGATAACTATGCAGCATGCATGGATTCCTACTGTATGACACAATAATACATTTGCTTAGTGCAGTTACTTATCTCTTTCATCCCTCATGCTGAACAAAGAACACACCAAGATGTTATGTAACAATCTTCAAAACTGAACACTGAGTTTCAGTTTGCACATATTTGTATCGGTGAAGACCTAGCATAATGTCCACTTCTGGAGACATTTCAATATCTCTCTCTATCTCTGAGAAGGTGTATTGTATTGATGCATCTTGTCGTATGGCTTTTGTTCTATGTGTTAGTCACTTTGGTAGTTTGCGGTTTTGTGAATAGAACAGAATGTTCTTTCAGCGTTCCTCCTTTCTGCACTTTGCCTTAACCGAAAACGTCCACAAATCCTCTGGTATTCACACTTCCCCAGCCAGATAGTTTGATTGTGAGCAATGGCACAAATGTGTGTGTGAACTCATACACAGTCGATCATTAAAGGCTGCTTAGCTGACTACAGGGGGTAAAGTACATGTAATCCCCCTTGTTGAACTCTGTTTGGGTCCCTGTGTGTGTGTGTGTGTGTGTGTGTGTGTGTGTGTGTGTGTGTGTGTGTGTGTGTGTGTATGTATGTGTGTGTGTGTGTGTGTGTCCTGTGGCAATCTCAGCACCAGCTTGGGCTTTATGGTAAACAGGTTATTGTCTCAGCTTGGTATGAAGAGTCAATATATCTCTCTCTAGATTGTGTTTCATAACATTTGAGTCTTTTGATCAGAGAAGTTGCCAGCCTCTTAACCTCCTTCTCCTGTCTTCACCTCATCTCCTCTTTTCTGCTTTCACACAAGGAAACTGAAAAAGAACATTCCTCTGTGTGCTTTCATGGTGATAACATATTTACTTATTTAGAGTACTAGGACGCTTTTATAGCAGGGCTTGTCTGGAAGCTTGTTTGAAATCCCACATAGAGAGAGAGAGAGAGAGAGTGTGTGTGTGTGTGTGTGTGTGTCAGATGGTGAGCAGAGACAGATCTGTCTAAGTGCTCTTCACACTTAAGTGCGTAGACCTGAGGTCTCAAATCCCAGAATGCTTTGCAAGGTTCATCTTAGTCCGAAGTCTCAGGCTGGGGAATTTCCTCTGAGTGAGTCAACCACTGCCCAGTAGTGGTGTGTGGGTAAAATCACTGAGGAGGCCAAGCCAGTAGAAAAGCCATATTACAACCTATGTTGTGATAATCACGTTGTTTGCTCTATAACCCATTCGTTCATAGACCACCATGATATACAATAAGGCAGTGACAACAAAAAGACAACAGTCACACAGTGGCAAAATAAATTCAACTACATACACATTCGTTCAAAAGTTTGGGGTCCATTATGGCTAGATAGTTTGTTTCTAGCCATTTTGAGCCTGTAATTGAACTCACAAATTCTGATGCTCCAGATACTCAACCAGTCTAAAGAAGGCCAGTTGTATTACTTCTTTAATCAGAACAACAGTTTTCAGTTGTGCTAACATAATTGCAAAAGGGTTTTCTAATGATCAATTAGCCTTTTAAAATGATAAACTTGGATTAGCTAACACAATGTGCCGTTGGAACACGGTAGTGATGGTGGCTGATAATGGGCCTCTGTACACCTATGTAGATATTCCATAAAAAAATCTGCTGTTTCCAGCTACAATAGTCATTTACAACATTAACAATGTCTACACTGTGTTTCTGATCAATTTGGTATTATTTTAATGGACAAAAAATGTGCTTTTCTTTCAAAGACAAGAACATTTCTAAGTGACCCCAAACTTTTGAACGGTTGTGTCACGTTCCTGACCTGTTTTCTTTTGTCTTGTATTTATTTAGTTGGTCAGGGCGTGAGTTGGGTGGGTTTGTCTATGTGTGATTTTCTATGTTGGGATGTTTGTGTTCGGCCGGGTATGATTCTCAATCAGAGGCAGCTGTCAATCGTTGTCCCTGATTGAGAATCATACTTAGGCAGCCTGGGTTTCACGTGTGTGTTGTGGGTGTTTGTTTCCATGTTTGTATTCGTGCCACACGGGACTGTTGTCGGTTGTATTCATTTTGTTATTTTGTTTCATGTTAGTGTTCAGTTTCGATTTAATAAATTATCATGAGCACTACCCACTCTGCGTGTTGGTCCGATCCATGCTCCTCCTCGTCTGAGGAGGAGAACGACTATGACGACCGTTACAGGTTGTGTACGTTTGTTTCATCACAAAACCAGAGAGCAACATCTGTCCGGTGAAGTCCACAAAGCAAATATTACATGTAAAAAACAGTTATATCACCTGCAGCATGGTCAAGCAAGTTAATGTTTTCAACAGTTTACTAAACAACTACTGATTTAGAACCACAGAGTTACCGTAAGTCAGCACAAAGACAACAGGAGCACTGCCTCTGCTAATTCCAGCACCATTTACACTTAAACATTTAAACATCATCAGATCAAGTACCATGGATCAACAAGGCTATATACTGTATGCTTAGTTTAATACACTGAAAACAAACTTAAAGATACCAAAAACTATTTAGTCCAATCAATGTTGCTAAATATCATACGGCTGTCCATGGCACTGATTTGTGTGTGTGTGCGCGTGCGTGCGTTATTTGACCGTACATTTTTGGGGTAGCCCGGTTTCCCTTGGCATCCAAGAGTACACTTCACTGACACTGGGTTATCTCTATCTCTGTGTCTCTCTATCCTTTTCAGACACACACATACTGCTGTCCATATGTTTCCAAAATATAGTTTAATCCTGTCAGTACCTTTCTTCATATCTCATAATGAGGGACATGGTAACTGGCACCCTGTCTATGTGCCTGTCAGTACTGTGGTTGATGAACCAGAGGAGCTGTGTCTGTGCTGACTACAGAAGTCCCTCCCTGCAGTGAGTACTGAGTGACCTGAACAGAATTAGCACTTCAGCTCAGTTTACACCCATGGACACAGAGCTTCCCAGAGACACAGGCACTCAGGCCAACACAGCGTCCCAGAGACTCAGGCACTCAGGCCAACACAGCATCCCAGAGACTCAGGCACTCAGGCCAACACAGCGTCCCAGAGACTCAGGCACTCAGGCCAACACAGCATCCCAGAGACTCAGGCACTCAGGCCAACACAGCGTCCCAGAGACTCAGGCACTCAGGCCAACACAGCGTCCCAGAGACTCAGGCACTCAGGCCAACACAGCGTCCCAGAGACACAGGCACTCAGGCCAACACAGCGTCCCAGAGACACAGGCACTCAGGCCAACACAGCGTCCCAGAGACACAGGCACTCAGGCCAACACAGCATCCCAGAGACACTGGCACTCAGGCCAACACAGCGTCCCAGAGACACAGGCACTCAGGCCAACACAGCATCCCAGAGACACAGGCACTCAGGCCAACACAGCATCCCAGAGACACAGGCACTCAGGCCAACACAGCGTCCCAGAGACTCAGGCACTCAGGCCAACACAGCATCCCAGAGACACAGGCACTCAGGCCAACACAGCGTCCCAGAGACTCAGGCACTCAGGCCAACATATCTAGACTGAGACACACATACTAGTATACAGATGTATATGTATACACGCACACATATTACAATAAATCAGCCCATCGGTCTGCCTGGTTATGACGCTGTGATGGCGAGCTCATTAGTCAGTACAAGGTCGTGTCCACAGCGGCAGGATGGTGATGGACGGTTGGTAGGGTGACCTGATCGCTAATACACAGCATTCCTATCAAGCACACGCACACGCACACGCACACACAGGGAAAAAACAAATATGTCCCATTGGGGTTTAGAGGGACTCAATGAAAACTGGGCATGTACAAAAGAAAGACCCTGATAGGAGTCTTTTGCTTTTGCTCTTTCCATCATTCTACATGTTGTGGTTAGATGAGCCTCTTATGAAGCTGAGTTTATCAGCCCAGGTGTTTGTAACTATGTCTGTGTCACAGCTTGTTAGCTGTTAATTAGAGTGTGTTTAAATGTGTGTTGGGTTTTAGCACCAGATAGGCCACTTAGGATGTGTGAATCATGATTGGTTTGCCCACTGTCGTGTCCCCTTCCTCCCTCCCACACACGTGTCCCTGTCCTCCATCAGACATCTGTCACTGTCCGCTGCCTTATGGGTAATAGACACACAGCAGGGTCACCAAGGGCAATCACATCATCACCCAGCGTCACCATCACATCATCACCCAATGTCATCATCACCCAGCATCATCATCACAGAGAGCTAGAACATCGTCACAGAGGGCTAGAACATTGTCACAGAGGGCTAGAACACCATCACAGAGGGCTAGAACATCACCACAGAGGCCTAAAACATCATCACAGCAGACTAGAACACCACCACAGAGGGCTAGAACATCATCACTGCGGGTTAGAACATCATCTCAGAGGGCTAGAACATCATCTCAGAGGGCTAGAACATCATCAAAGCAGGCTAGAACATCATCACAGAGGGCTAGAACATCATCACAGAGGGCTAAAACATCATCACAGAGGGCTAAAACATCATCACAGAGGGCTAGAACATCATCAAAGCAGGCTAGAACATCATCACAGAGGGCTAGAACATCATCACAGAGGGCTAGAACACCATCACAGAGGGCTAGAACATCATCACAGAGGCCTAGAACATCATCACAGAGGCCTAGAACATCATCACAGCAGACTAGAACACCATCACTGCGGGTTAGAACATCATCTCAGAGGGCTAGAACATCATCTCAGAGGGCTAGAACATCATCAAAGCAGGCTAGAACATCATCACAGAGGGCTAAAACATCATCACAGAGGGCTAAAACATCATCACAGAGGGCTAGAACATCATCAAAGCAGGCTAGAACATCATCACAGAGGGCTAGAACATCATCACAGAGGGCTAGAACATCATCACAGAGGGCTAAAACATCATCACAGAGGGCTAAAACATCATCACAGAGGACTAGAACATCATCAAAGGAGGCTAGAACATCATCACAGAGGGCTAGAACATAATCAAAGCTGGCTAGAACATCATCACAGAGCACTAGAACATCATCACAGAGGGCTAGAACATCATCACTGAGGGCTAGAATGTCATCACAGAGGGCAAAAACATCATCACAGAGGGTTAGAACATCATCTCAGAGGGCTAGAACATCATCACAGAGGGTTAGAACATCATCTCAGAGGGCTAGACCATCATCACAGAGGGCTAGAACATCATCACAAAGGGCTAGAACATCATCAAAGCAGGCTAGAACATCATCACAGAGGGCTAGAACATCATCACAGAGGGCTAGAACACCATCACAGAGGGCTAGAACATCATCACAGAGGCCTAGAACATCATCACAGAGGCCTAGAACATCATCACAGCAGACTAGAACACCATCACTGCGGGTTAGAACATCATCTCAGAGGGCTAGAACATCATCTCAGAGGGCTAGAACATCATCAAAGCAGGCTAGAACATCATCACAGAGGGCTAAAACATCATCACAGAGGGCTAAAACATCATCACAGAGGGCTAGAACATCATCAAAGCAGGCTAGAACATCATCACAGAGGGCTAGAACATCATCACAGAGGGCTAGAACATCATCACAGAGGGCTAGAACATAATCAAAGCAGTCTAGAACATCATCACAGAGGGCTAGAACATCATCACAGCGGGCTAGAATGTCATCACAGAGGGAAAAACATCATCACAGAGGGTTAGAACATCATCTCAGAGGGCTAGAACATCACCACAGAGGGCTAGAACATCATCACAGAGGGCTAGAACATCATCACAGAGGGCTAGAACATCATCACAGAGGGCTAGAACATCATCACAGAGGGCTAGGACATAATCACAGAGGGCTAAAACATCATCACAGAGGGCTAGAACATCAAAGGAGGCTAGAACATCCTCACAGAGGGCTAGAACATCATCACAGAGGGATAGAACATCATCCCAGAGGGCTAGAACATAATCAAAGCAGGCTAGAACATCATCACAGAGGGCTAGAACATCATCGCAGAGGGCTAGAACATCATCGCAGAGGGCTAGAACATCATCCCAGAGGGCTAGAACATCATCTCAGAGGGCTAGAACATCATCTCAGAGGGCTAGAACATCATCTCAGAGGGCTAGAACATCATCACAGAGGGCTAGAACATCATCACAAAGGGCTATAACATCATCACAAAGGGCTATAACATCATCACAGAGGGCTAGAACATCATCTCAGAAGGCTAGAACATTACAGAGGGCTAGAATATCACAGAGGGATAGAACATCATCACAAAGGGCTAAAACATAATCTCAGAGGGCTAGAATCACAAAGGGCTAGAATGTCAGAGGGATAGAACATCATCACACAGGGCTAGAGCATCATCTCAGAGGGCTGGAACATCATCACAGATGGCTAGAACATCATCACAGAGGGCTAGAACTTCATCACATCAGGCTAGAACATCATCACATCAGGCTAGAACATCATCACAGAGGGTTAGAACGTCATCTCAGAGGGCTAGAACATCATCTCAGAGAGCTAGAACATCATCACAGAGGGCTAAAACATCATCACAGAGGGCTAGAACATCATCTCAGAAGGCTAGAACATTACAGAGGGCTAGAACATCACAGAGGGATAGAACATCATCACAATGGGCTAAAACATAATCTCAGAGGGCTAGAATCACAAAGGGCTAGAACGTCAGAGGGATAGAACATCATCACACAGGGCTAGAGCATCATCTCAGAGGGCTAGAACATCATCACAGAGGACTAGAACTTCATCACAGAGGGCTAGAACTTCATCACATCAGGCTAGAACATCATCACAGAGGGCTAAAACATCATCACAGAGGGCTAGAACATCATCACAGAGGGCTAAAACATCATCACAGAGGGCTACAACATCACCTCAGAAGGCTAGAACATCACAGAGGGCTAGAACATCACGGAGGGATAGAACATCATCACAAAGGGCTACGACATCATCTCAGAGGGCTAGAATCACAAAGGGCTAGAATGTCAGAGGGATAGAACATCATCACACAGGGCTAGAGCATCATCTCAGAGGGCTAGAACATCATCACAGAGGACTAGAACTTCATCACAGAGGGCTAGAACTTCATCACATCAGGCTAGAACATCATCACAGAGGGCTAAAACATCATCACAGAGGGCTAGAACATCATCACAGAGGGCTAAAACATCATCACAGAGGGCTACAACATCACCTCAGAAGGCTAGAACATCTCAGAGGGCTAGAACATGACAAAGGGCTAGAACTTCATCACAGAGTGATAGAACATCATCACACAGGGCTAGAGCATCATCTCAGAGGGCTGGAACATTATCACAGAGGGATAGAACATCATCACACAGGGCTAGAGCATCATCACAGAGGGTTAGAACACCATCACAGAGGACTAGATCTTCATCACAGAGGGCTAGAACTTCATCACATCAGGCTAGAACATCATCACAGTAGGCTAGTACATCATCACAGCAGGCTAGAATGTCACAGAGGGCTAGAACATCATCACATATGACTAGAACATCACCAGAGAGGGCTAGAACATCATCAATGTGCATCATCAGCAGGTGAAGAGGACGATGTGTTTCTTGTCGGCTTGCTAAAATGTGGCGTTCAGAACTTTGAAGTAGTTTTCTTGGGAATATTTTCTGCTTCAGTTCTCCATGTCATCCATTTTGATTTGACATCAACTATAGTGGCTGTTGATCAGCCTACTTTTGATTAATAAATATCAGCATGTATTATCGTATGACTAATGACATTTACACAAAATTACGATGAACAACTGGAATTTATGTTAGGAAGGGAATTTTATTCAAATAAATAGCCACATAAATAAACAAACAATCTTTCTTTCTATATAACATTCATACAAACACACACACACAGTCAAGTAGCAAATCAGGAAAATCATAAAACATAATTCTTCACATCCAACATTTTACCAAAAAGGACATCTTACAGATCTGTGTCAAAAAGGTTACTAGTGTTTCAATAGTTCAGTCAAACTACGTTTGTGACGAGTTTTCTCAACTAACAGGAGAAACAAAACCTATTTCAGAAATGAGAAATATTCACTGTAAAGTGCAATGCTTATTTTTTTCTTTAATACAGCAAGTTAAATCAAAGTATGAAAACTGGGTCTTATGATGGCCCATGGCGGGCCCACCTGTTTTCACTGTGTGCTGATTGGAGAAAAGCAGGGATTCTCTGAAGGTATGGGGTTTGTTCTGAAGAAGGCACAAGTGTTGGTGTTGAGTGCAGTCAGCCAAAATGAAATGTCATTTAGAAATATTAACAATGCTTTTTTCAGAGAGAAATCTATCAAACAACATTTTAGCTTCAGGCTTCAAACACTTTCCCCCTTCAACATGTTGTTCAAAATGAGACCACTTCACACATAAATAGGCCTAACACATAAACCCAAACATGCTGTGCACAACTCTATCTAGATACTGTACCTCTACCACCTACAGACAATTCATTGAAACAACTTTTCTATTTCTTAGAAAATACATAAACAAAGACAGCCATGGTCCTGCATTAGCATCTAGTGGCAGAAGCAGCTTTCTCATAGCAGGAGCCACACAGAGTATGCCATGAAAGCGCTAGCTAACATTTTGAGTCAACGCTTTCACAGAGGAAAGTCAGTAGTTTCTTTCTCTTACTCCGCTGCTCTCTCTTTGGCTTTTCTCTAGTTCTGCCATCATGCAGTATTAGGCAACCATGTTGTCCATAGGGAAAGCACTATGAAATGGTTTGGGTCCTTTCTTCTAAACATATGCATTTCTATGTTCAACAAAAAACAGAAGCTTTCTACTACCTGCTCTACTCAGCTCGCTCCCTATGAAGGTAGAAAAACCTTGTACATTCATACAAAAAGAAAAAATGACAAATAAAAACAATCGAATGAACACCAGCAGGCAGTTACTGTAGTATCTTATGTCAGCTCTCTATCTCTCATTTCCTCTGCATTTCAATGTGAAATATTGCACTATAGTCCCAAAGTCTTTGTTCTGGCTGTGTGAAAGCACTACATCATGTAGCATACACATAGCCCATATGAGGTGAAAAGTATAGTGGGTAAAGCTTTGTTATGGAAATGGTTGCACTCACTACTGTAAGTGGTTCTGGATAAGCGTGTCTACTAAATGACTCAAATGTAAATGTTTTCCCCTGATAGGGAACGACATCATGCTCATAGGTCTTCAGGGTCTTACGTTTTGACAATATTTACAAATTGAGACATATAAAATGACATAAATACAGAGGGAATATGATTAGAAAGTAACCATACATGAGTAGAAATTATTAATTGAAAATCAACCTTTTTGTAAGGTGCACACACACATACACACGCACGCACACACTGCTGCTAATAGCAGTACCTATTGTGCTTTAGTCACACAGAAAGTCATTTTTTCTTCTGTGGTGAAAGCAGCATAAGCTCAGCTAGAATCTCGCACAAACAAATCACAGTTTGTGAAATCACAATAACATTGTCTTCAAAGAAAGTTTGGAAGTTTAGAATAGTTATGATACTGCATGTTTGTAGGATGGCAACAAAATAGGCGAGGTCAGTGCATCAAAGCCGGGACCGAGAGACTGAAAGGCCATCAAGGCCATCAGACTGTTAAATAGCCATCACTAGCCGGCCTCCACCAGTACGCTGTCCTGAACTTAGTCACTGTCACTATCCAGCTACCACCCGGTTACTCATCTCTGCACCATAGAAGCTGCTACCCTATGTACACAGACATGGAACACTTTAAGAATGTTTACATACTGTTTTACCCATTTCACATGTATATACTGTATTCTAGTCAAGTCCATCCTATTCAACTATTGCTGTACATATACTATTCTATCCACGTATTCTTCAGATATACTATATATTCTATCCACATACTGTTTACAATGTCTATACATCCCATCACACATATGCGCTCATACATACAGTAGCAGTCAACAGTTCGGACACACCTACTCATTCAAGGGTTGAGAGAATGCCAAGAGTGTGCAAAGATGTCATCAAGGAAAAGGGGGACTACTTGGAATAATCTCAATTATAAAATATATTTTGATTCGTTTAACACTTTTTTGGTTACTACATGATTCCATATGTGTTATTTCATAGTTTTGATGTCTTCACTATTATTCTACAATGTAGAAAATAGTAAAAATAAAGAAGAACCCTGGAATGAGTAGGTGTGTCCAAACTTTTGACTGGTACTATATATATGTGTATATATATGTGTATGTGTATATATTTATATATATTTATTTATTTATACTCCGGACTCCGACATTGTTCGTCTAAATATTACTATATTTCTTAATTCCATTATTTTACTTTTAGATTTGTGTATATTGTTGTGTATTGTTAGATATTACTGCACTGTTGGATCTAGGGACACAAGCATTTCGCTACACCCACAATAACACCTGCTAAACATGTGTATGTGACCAATAAGTAATATCTTCTCCAAAAGACAAACAAAGTAAAAATAAAGAAAGAACTTTGGTATTTTCTAATTAAGTGAAAACAATAAGTAATAAGTAATAAAGGTCTATATACAGTGAGCAAAACTGGAAAAGTAACACAAAACAAAATCAGGAAGACTGGATCCTCCTGTTATCAAACTTGATGAAAAAATAAAAATGTAAATTATACTGTTGAAATAGGTCTTAAATGATCTAGTATGGTACATTGATACCAGTCCTCGTTGGGTTTTCAAGACTAGTCCTTCACTGACCCCTCCCCAGCGGGGTCCCCATCAGGGAGAAAGGAGAGGAACAGAGGTCCCCTGTTGTGTTGAGGGGGTCCCAGACCTTTATTGCTTCTCTGGGGCTTCCGATGAGACCTCAGAGCCGTCACTCCAGAGTTTGGTTATTGCTTAATTCTCAGCTAATGTGATCACACACAGACACACACAACTAGATGTGTGTTTGCATGTTGTTCAAGAGAGTGTAGATTTGTGACTTGCATCAGTTTAAAAAAATCTATCTCCTCTTTGCTCAGTTTTTCTACCCAATTGTTCTCTTTCTTTTCACACTTTTAGAGGATCTGTTCTGTCGTCCTATCACCTTCTGCTCAACATCTGATGTTCTGTGAGAAACTCCACGTCTCAAAGTTCTGTTCCCACTGTCAAAAAGCACTTACCCTTCCTGTCCATCAGTGATGACATCACCATGACATTTTGTCCTCTGGTTGTCATGCAGAACAATCACTCTGGTCCAATAAGAAGTTGTTGTTTTCTGCTTCTCCTTTCTTTCCCTCCATTACTTCACCATCACACAGCTTCTCAGCTGCTGCTGTCCACCGCGGCCCAGCTCCTGCATCTCAGACTCTCTCCCGGAGGCTGAATCCAGACTCCACATCCCCTGCATGGGCATGAGGGGGAAGGGGCCCTTGGTGAAAGCCTGGATCTGGTCCTGGGCTTGGTAGTGGGGGTTGGTCTGGGGGTGGAGGTTGGTCTCGAGGTAGAGGCTGGACTGCTGGCTTATGTGCAGTCGAGCCTCGAGGAGGTAAGCAGCAGTACCCACGGGGGAGAGGGAGGAAGAGGAGGAGCAGGAGGAAGAGGAGGAGCAGGAAGAAGAGGAGCCATAGGAGGGGGAAGATAACTCCAGAGGCTGCTGCCAGAAGGCATGCTGGAGAGCCAGGGGGCTCTGGTGGGAGGGCAGGGGGTGTTGGGGTTCCCCCTGGAGGAGGGAGGGGGCGGGCGTGTCGAACAGGGTGGAGGGGGCGGCGAAGACTGAGGTGGGGGAGGAGGGCTGCTGCTGGGACAGGAAGAGCGGGGGATTCTGGGTAGGTGCTGGCCAAGGAGGCTGAGGCTGGGGCTGGTGCTGGATCTGGAGCATCCTGTAAACAGAGACAGAGAGGTGGGGTTAGAATGACACGGTGACTATGTGTCTGTGATTGTATTTATCTGCAAGTGCGTGTGCAAGGTTGTGTGTGTGTCTCCCTCTTACCTTTGCTGGTGCAGAACTTCCTCCAGCATGCTGCGGTGCTCACTGATGGTGGGGCCTATTGATCCCCGGCTGCCACGGCTACTGCGGTCGGAGGTCGGAGGGCAGACCTGCCTCGCCAGACCTTTGATCTTATTCAGACCCAGAAGGCCTTTAGTACGCGTGTTCTTCCTCAGCTGTTGGCGGAAGGCTTTCAGACCTGGGGAGGTGCACAGAGAGAGAGACAGGCAGAAGATTGGTTAGATGATGATGTGACTGATACATTTCTCTGTAGTAATGATGATGATGAGGATGGTGGGACTGATGCATACCTAATGGCTATAAACTGTCATCACCCATACCTTGTGTGAGGGAGGTGTCGGAGGCTCTGCGGCCCTCTTGGAAGCTGGCAGCCTGAGCCTGGGGGAGGAGGTGACAGGAGAGGGCCGGTGGGCTATTGGCGGGGACCAGTGCCCCGGGGTCAGTCCCAAAGGCCAGCACGGCCGACAGGCCACCCACAGCGGGGTGCAGAGAGGGGTGCAGAGCGGGGTTGGGGGTGGACGAGGACCTCAGACAGCTGTCAGACGACGCACCATCGGAGGGGCTGACAACGATGCAGGGGGGGTTGCACTGGTGGAAGCGAGCAGAGACCTCGGCCAGGGTGTGTCGCCGGGAGGTGGTGGTGGGCAGGACGAGGGCCGAGCAGGTGTGTGTGACCTCCTCCTCCAGGTCGCGGGGCCGCACCTCCTCACTGATGCTGGTCTCCACCAGGCTGTTGGGGGAGATGGAGCGGTTACACAGCAGTCGGTTCAGACTGGCTTCCACCGGGAACACCACACGTTGGAACAATGCACCTTGGTCATATTCCATCTCCGCGTGCATGGGAGGGGTGCTCTTGCATTGAATGGGGTAGGCTGAAGGTCTGAAGCTGTCCTCCATGATGACCTCTGGGGTACCGGAGTCAGAGGTGCTCCTGGGTCTCTGGTTCCAGGGCCCACACTGACGGCTGAGCTGCTGGGCTCGTTGCTCCCTGATCCTCTCCAACAGCAAGTAGTAGATGGCTGAGAAGTGGTTGTAGCTGCTGCTCTGCAGAGACTGGGGCAGAACAGAAGGACATGTTAGTCAGCCATTTTGGTCCAAAGGGTGTCATAATATAAAGGGCTGTATTAGCCAGGTTTTAACTCTTCCTCTCCCTGTTTGTCTCTCTCACTCTCGCTATATATATTTCTCTCTCAGATAGGTCTGTACCCCGTCAGACTGCGTTCACCCAGACTGATCTCATGAGAGACTGCTGTTGGAGCTCATCTACTCACCGCTAACTGTGTCAGCCTTTAAAAGCAGATGCCAGTTATCCCCCTAATTCTCCCAACAAAATGAGTATTAAGTCCCCCAGTTGTACAGGGATCCAGGGTGTGTTTGACTGTGGCGCCTGCCTGGGAGGCAGCATAACATACCCTGCTCTACTGCCAGACATGACTAACTGTCTCAAAGCCCCACCACTTTTAGCCCAGTACCCGACCCCACTACCTCAGTCTTTACAGAGTACTCCAAATACTGTATTCCTGTGGTACTATGTGATCTGTATAACCCATAACCTATAACCTATAACCTGTAACCTGTAACATGTAACCCATAACCTATAACCTATAACCCATAACCATAACCCGTAACAGGTAACCTGTAACCTGTAACCTGTAACCTGTAACCTAAGCTATAACCCAGAACCTATAACACATAACCTGTAACCCGTAACCTATAACACATAACCTATAACCTGTAACCTATAACCCATAACCTATAACACATAACCTATAACCTGTAACCTATATAACGGCCCAGCTCCACTCACTCCTACCCTCCTCTAATCCTCCTTCCAGGACAATAACACCAATAAACCAATTAACCAATCAACCAATGAGCCACTCACCTCAATGGTCCTCTGGCGGTCAATGCCCAGGGTTTGCATGATGCCCAGGACAGGCTCGCTGTAGTCCCCCAGGTTAGAGTTGTAGTCTGTGAGGGGAAGGGCCATGCTGAGGGTCTGGTGAAGAGCTGTGGGGTCAGCCAGCATCCAGCGGTGCTGCTTGATCTGGGCCACACTGATCCTCTTAGCTGGGTCTACCACCAGCATCCTACGGATCAGGTTCTCACAGTCTGCGGGGAATAAAGAGGGAGGAAGAGGGAGAGAGGAGGGAGCGATAGAAGGGGAAGCAAGGTCAGTCTGATGCTACAGCATATGCTTTTATATAATATAAACCAGTCATTTTATCAATCAATCAGTCCAATCACACTATGAAATGTGTCACTGTGTGGTTGCCATGGTGTGATGGGTACCTTGAGACATGAAGAATGGGATTCTGAAGCGCCCCTCTGTGACTCTCTGTCTGAGGGCAGGGAGGCTGGGCCCGTCGAACGGAAGGGAACCGCACACGAGAACGTACAGAACCACACCCAGACTCTTTAGAGGAGAGACACCAGGAGGAGAACGTCAACAAATGGCCTCTCCCTTTACTTCAGTATTCATTGGTTTGACATGAAGATGGTAGAACTACGGTTGAAAACACATTGTGTGCAGTTTCCCTGTCAGCCCTTACCCAGATATCCAACTGTGGCCCTTCGTACTCCTTCCCCTCGAACACCTCGGGTGCTGCGTAGGGGGGGCTGCCGCACCACGTAGACAGGGGCTCGCCTGCATTGTAGAAGTTACCGAATCCAAAGTCTGAACGGGAAGGAGAAAGAGATTGGTTAGTTTGTGAAACTCGTGGTTGTTTGAGTCCTGTATTCTCTGCTGGCTACAGAGTTTTTTCTTGTTGATATTGCATAATGTTAATCACATAATGACAGATGGAAGGCCAGATAGCATCTGAGCTAATATCACCCTGTGCTCTGACACAGAGCTACTGATTGTCCTGCCACAATGAGGCACTGAGGTTGACCCGCTGGGCACTGTATTGCTTTCTGGCAGTGTGTGTGTGTGTGTGTGTGTGTTTGTTTGTGTGTGTTTACTGAATACAGATTGTCACCCTGGCTCTCTGTGGCATCAGATCAGGCCTGCTATGACCCTGCTATTTCACCCTAAAGAACCTTCTAGTTCTTGGCAGTTGGCAATTCATTAGCACTCAGATCCAGTAACAATCTTTTAATTACAGTGATGCAGGTCTTCTCTTCAGTAGAGAGATGAAGAAGTCTGGGAATCATGTAGAGAACCATGAAGGATAGAGGGGAGTCTGCTATCTATTATCTCCCAGACAGACTCACGGCCAGTTTGATGTTCGTGTTATCTCCCAAACAGACTCACCGGCCAGTTTGATGTTCATGTTGGCATCCAGCAGTAGATTCTCAGTTTTGAGGTCTCTGTGAACGATGTGGTGTCTGTGGCAGTAATCCACTGCCGTCAGAATCTGCCCGAACTTCTTCCGCGCCTCGTCCTCGCTCATGCGCCCGTTTGAGGTCAAGTAGTCTGGAGGACAAGAGGGAGAGAGAGAGAGGGGGCGTTTTAGACTCAGAGGACTCAGAGAACCATTTATACACCCTGGGTGAGGGAGGAACTTCATATCTATTTTACCCCTTTTATTACCTAAAAAGATACTGCCCAACCAATGGAGGCTGCTGAGGGGAGGACAGCTCATAATAACGTCTGGAATGGAGTCAATGGAGTGGTATCAAACGTATGGAAACCACGTCTTCGATGTGTTTGAAACCATTCCATTGACTCTAGTCCAGCCATTATTATGAGCCGTCCTCCCCTCAGCAGCCTCCACTGTGCCCAACACAGGTTACAACAAAGGGGACATTTTATTTGATCCTCACCGAACATCTCTCCATTTTTGGCGTATTCTGTCACAATGTACAGCATATCTTTAGTCTCCATTACCTAAGAGAAACACAAAGAGAGTCATAGAAGAGAAGTTAGCAAAAAGTAGGCAATACACACACAAACATACCGTGATGACGTGAGGAGAGAGAACTTTTCAATCTGTGAGTGTTTTACCAGAGCCAGGACTGAGCACTGGGGACATTTTCTGGCAACCTTCATTTTCCTCTGACCACACTACCCCCTTCCTGTTCCATAACTCCTGTCACACACTAGGCATGCTGACTTTCCATGATATGAACTGTTGCATAACAGAGCTGACAGGCACTTCCTGTATGCTCTTTATTTATAGGATACGAACACAACGTCCACACAGGCAAAAACACACACAACAGTTCAAACCCGTGTTCCCACTAAACTGTGTTGTCTGTCACCAGTTGTCAACAGAAACAATATCTCTCTCCTGGGAAAGGAAGAGGAAAGTTCACACACACACACACACACACACACACACACACACACACACACACACACACACACACACACACACACACACACACACACACACACACACACACACACACACACACACACACACACACACACACACACACACACACACACACACACACACACACACACACACAGGTCTCAGCTTGTGTATCAACAACTCATCACCACCACAACGACAAAGAGGAAAAATAAAAAAGGAGGAAGAAGCAATGCCCCAATCCCTTCCTGGAAGTCCTGGGAACTCAGAGACAGAACATTGTGGGAATGTTGTGTCACTACCACTTCTGAGGAAAGCCTGATAAACATCACTGCCAGGACTCAATAAACCAAACCTAACGCTAGCTAAGTCACGAATCAGCAACAATGGCAGTCATTTCATAGCCTTATTTAATTTCCAACCCAGTTTCTCTTTCATTTTTCTAACTGTGTGAGAGACAGAGAGGTCCTGGGCAGCCGTAATGGTTAGGGAGACACAGAGGCTCCACATAGTCGCTAGTCTTCGTCTGAGAGAGATGAGCACCACTCTGTGTCCCTCTCACCCTAGAGGTGCTGCTGATGTCATACAGGCTTCCAGGGAAGTGGTCTGGCACGTTAAGGGCCCCTCATACTGGCCCCTTGAAGAGTGGTATGTGGGGGAGTGTGTGAATGAGAGAGAAAAAGAAAGAAAGAAAGAAAGATAAAGAAAGAAAGATAAAGAAAGAGAAATAGACAACAGGCTGTGGTCATCTCCAGAAGTACAGGGGGAAAAAGGGTAATTTTGTTCACAAAAGAGCATTCAGTATCTAAAGGTCAGCATATCTAAAGGTCGAGGTTCAACGCTTTGGTGTTATTTTAGATGGGGTTTTTTTGCTGGTGGTGATGGATCAGCTTTAATATTGCAAATAGATTGTGGCTTCTTTCAATGTAATTATCTGCCTCATTTCCAATCCCCCACTGTTTTGTTAGTGTAACAGAAGGATGAGAGGGAGAGGATCTGACCTCCGGATCACAAGGTTGCCTTTACCGCACTACACCTCCCCCTCAGTGGGCAGATGAGGGGGTGTCACAGAGAGGGGGTGGGGGAGGGGGGGGGGGGGGTAACCCAGCTCAGAGCCATTAGTCATCAAGTGACTCCTCTTAAGTGAGAAGTTTCCCTGGCTGTGGAGAGCACAGCAGCACTGTCAGATCTGGCCATTACTGTGGGCCCTGATTGGAAATGCTGATTAGCTTTAGGAGGACTATCCCTCAGTATTAATTTGCTCACAGTGGTGACTCGTCCTCTGGAAGACATATGACACATCAGGCTTTCCTGTCCAACTCAAGGCGTTTGTGTGTGTGTGTGTGTGTGTGTGTGTGTGTGTGTGTGTGTGTGTGTGTGTGTGTGTGTGTGTGTGTGTGTGTGTGTGTGTGTGTGTGTGTGTGTGTGTGTGTGTGTGTGTGTGAGAGAGAGGGGGAACCTTCTAATAAGATCTTTCACCAGGATTTTGGGTGTAGAAGGGAACACAATTTCGCAATCTCAGCAGTCACCCTCTTAAATCCGGACGTCCAGTAATCCTCAAAACCAGCAAAACAGCACAGAGCTGAACAAAGGGCAGAAAACTGCTGATTAAAAAAAGATGTGTGTGTGTGTGTGCGCTTGTGTATAAACCCAGATGTACCAGAACACAAACAGTGAAACCTTCCTTTCCATTTCAGCCATACATTTTATCTCTTCCAAGCCACCACACATAAATCCCTACTCCTTGTCCCTTAAGTTAAATAAAGGTAAAATAAAAAATATATAAAAATAATTGGCCCTCTACCTCTCCTGTTTACTGTGCATGTGTTATTCTTCCCCGGCACCCACTCAGCTCTTGTGTCTCTCTGTGGACACATAGCCAAACACACAGCCCAGTCACTCAGCAGTATCCATGGTGGATAGCGTGTCAGTCAACACACCTAAAATAACACACACACACACACACACACACACACACACACACACACACACACACACACACACACACACACACACACACACACACACACACACACACACACACACATCCAGTGGAACAGTGTATCATAATAGAGACAACACACACCTGGTAGAGTTTGATGATATGGGGGTGGTTAAGCAGCTTCATGATCTGGACCTCCCTGTAGATCTTCTCCAGGTTGGACGGGTTTAGTCTTGTCTTGTCAATGATCTTTATGGCCACCTGGCAGTGGACAACCAACCAACACAGCAAACTGTAAACACACGATAAGGTCTACTATATCCAGGACAAATGCACTGTGAGAGGCTAATATAATTATACCAAATGTTTTTGTTCTTTTCAGATGTGTCCGTGTGATTTAGAAATGAATAAAATATGACATAGAACCATTGGTAATGAAAGATTTGGCATGCTGACCTGTGTTTTGGTGACTTTGTGCCTTGCCAGTTTGACCACGGCAAAGTTTCCTTTCCCCAGCGTGCTGATGATCTCATAGAAGCCGACCTGGAGAGGCCTTCCCTGGGTATGGTTGGGCTGGGCCCCCGGGCTGCTCTCCGTCATGATCACCATGATGACAACTGATTATTATATTCCAAAGGATAGGATAAAAATTGCGTGTAGTACCTGCGTTACAAAAGTAAAAATTTTAAATATCAAATGCGCATACGCCTATGATTAATGGCATTGTTTTATTTTTTATTGTAGGCCTATTATTAGTGTGTTATCATTTGTTAGGCCTAATGCATTACATTATCAATGTATTATTATCATTATTGATAATAACGTTATAATTATAATCATTAGGCTACACATTCAACTAGGCGTAGCTCTTCCACAATTATTATTAAAAAACGCAAATATTCTGAATTAACATTTCCATTGCATCATGATGCACAAAATAATTCAAGATAGATCACATCATTTCATGTCTGTCAAATCTTCAAGTTTGCACTAAATTGAATTACTGCTCTAACCATATATTAATTCTATTAAATACGGCGTTTGAAGCGCTGGCGTCATACTAAACATGCCCAAATATGAAAAGTCTATGCTTAATAGACATGTAGACATTTATAACATAACACACAATACAGAATTGTTAAGTGTTAAAATAATGGCAATGGCAGCTCGGCGCACACAGGCTGCCCGAGTAAAACAAATAAAAACGGTCTAAATAAATAAAACATTATTATATATGTCCATTATAGATCCACTTTGAAATGCAAACTAGATTTTTCCAAAGAATCATAAGAGCATTGCCGTGTCTTACCTTATTGAATGTAGGTGCACCAGCTCCTCTCACAGTTTAATCGGTTGTTACAGACAGCTATACAAGTCATTCTATAAGGATATTAGTTGCTGTAAATATGAGAAAAGTATCATGAAAAACAGCATTTCACTTTTTTATTTTCCTTCTTTTAAAGAAATATCTACATAAATGTACACTGAAGTGTACACTAAAGTGTGCCAGCCGTATCAGTTAGAACTATTTACAGGTTGATTTGGCCGGTCACAACCCCGGCTACCGCACTGTTCGGTCTGTCTGTGCGCTCCTGTGGAATGCAGACAGCCACAGTGTTCATGGGAAACTCCTCCTCTCTCGCTGCTATAGGCTAACAAATTGATACCCACCTCATTAACGTCACACCCGCGTCAGAACTTCGAACGAAGCACAAACCTGGGCGCAAGCGCAAGGCAGAGGTTGCCAGGCAACCGTGCGGCTCGGCGCGCGGTGACGCGAGTGCTGATGGAGAGGTTGCTTGGAGATGGGGACGATGACGTCAGTCCCGGAGATGTGTCACCACGTGATGTTTCCTCCCAAGCTGTTGTTGTATAGCGGAGCTCGAGCTTGGGCTCGCTCATCGCTGCTGGAAAGCATTTGCGTGTGTGCGCTCCTTCGACTTTCAGTTGACTTTCATCTCCTTACTTTGGGAGAAAAAGTGAAACTGAAAATGGTTCTTAGTAATTATGAACCTTTTAAACGGGTTATACATGGCATGTTTTCAAACTTTTTGCATTAAGTGCACACATCATTCTATACTATACCACATAGCCTGCAAAACTGTGTAGTCAACATGCACTTGTTTTTTTAATGTATGTAAGATTGCAGATTTGGAGCTGAGTTGCTGACGAATGCATGCATGCTTTTCCTTATGGTCATTCACTGCATTTGACCCTGAAAATCCCCAGAATCTCCACTTGGACCTCTGTATTACTCACATGGGAGAGAGTACGGCTTAATAGAGGAGGAGTGTAGAGAACATAAGAGAGGAGTGAGAGAGGGAGGGAAGGAGAGAGAAGCTAAGAGATAAGTAGAGGGGGAGGGAAGGAGAGAGAATAAGAAAGAAGTAGCCTAGAGGGAGCTGGGAGAGGGGGAGGGAAAGAGAGAAAGGAGGCGAGAGAGCAGAGCAGAGAGATTGGTGAAGGTGAGAGGGGGGACTGAGTGGAAAGGTACTCTGCATTTGGTGTGCTGCACTCAAACAGACACACTCACACGTTTTCAATTCAGTCAGCCAGATGAGAGAAAGGCATACGTGCAGTACACAAGGCTGCCTTCTAAACAGGTCAACAGCCCAGTGCTTTCATTCCGTAACTGTTTTTGACAGAGTTTACAGTCGTGGCTGTTGGCACACAGCTCAAATTGGGAACGTTCATAGTTCTCTCTGTCAAAAAGAGAGCCAGAGGCAACAATAACTCTGACACCTCCAATTTATTGAACATTCCAGGAAGTTTCCACCCCCACTCCAAAGCCAACCTGGGGGACATTAGTTCTGTTGACGTCAACATATCTGTCATTTCTCCTTTCACAGTGTGTCAGTAATTACAGAGTGATGCTACTGGGCCTCCCAACAAATGTCATTCCTCTTTTCTTAACGTCCACACAACTATTGATTTATGCTATTGGACAATCTACATATCTGTCGTTTCTTTTCTCTCTGTGCCGGTACCTTTGATTGATGTTGTGGGGCATCGAAATATCAATAATCTCTGTCTGTCACTGTCAAATTGATGCTATTGGATGTGTACTGGACATAGCGCTTAGCATTCCATTGGGCTGATACTCAGTCAGGGAGGGAGGGGGGGAAGGAGGGAGGGGTGATGTAGCTGTACGCTGTACCGCGTCAGCTACAAACAGCTTCTTGCTTCTTTTGTAAACCACATCCATTGTAGCGTTGAAGCTTCATCATGATCTCTCGCAGATGTGAGGATGCAGCGTGCAGAGGCTTCCGCAGGATAGTGTTCAGGTGTTGGTGGTTTGTCTCTACCACCACTGCTCGCCCGTATATGAAATCATGAAACTTCTGACAGGCGAAAACAAGGGTCAACATCTCTTTCTCTATCTGAGCGAAACGTGTCTCAGTCTCCGTCTGTGCTCTTGATGCAAACACCACTGGCCTACATTAACTCTGTATCTGTACCCCCCTGTATATAGTCTTGCTATTGTTATTTCACTGCTGCTCTTTAATTACTTGTTACTTTTATCTCTTATTCTTATCTATATATTTTTTAACTGCATTGTTGGTTAGGGGCTCGTAAGTAAGCATTTCACTGTAAGGTCTACACCTGTTGTATTCGGCGCATGTGACTAATACAATATGATTTGATTTGATTTGTTGTAGACATACTGCTCCGAGACCATGCTGGGACGCATCTGCAGATAGGACCACTGGTTTGCCCACTGCAGCCCATATCATGGTACTGGAGGACTGGTGTGCTGGACAGCAGCTCTTTCAGTTTAGTGAAGGCCGGGTCATGTTGCTCCTGCCAGCACCATTCAGTGTCCTGATGGAGGAGCTGGTGGAGGGGCCCGTCACCTGTGGCTGCAGTGCCTGCTTCTCTTCTGCCTGATGGCCTCTGTCTTTTTTCTGGGTCAGGTTTCACCTCGTCGGCTATGAGGAGGTGACCGCCGTAGGGAATCTCATGGAGCCTGAATCTGCACTTCTCTGGATTCAGCTTCAAGTTGACAGCCCTAATCCTGTTGAGGTCATGCTTGAGGGGCTCATCGTGTTTACCTAGTGGGCCTCCCCACACCATGATTTCATCCACCACCATCTCACATGGCTGCCCAACAAACAGCTGCTCCATCGATCTCTGGAAGACCTCACTGCCAGTGGAGTAACCTGAACCTTCCAACAGGATACATGAATGTGGTTAGTTTAGATTATTTCTCATCGAGAGGAATCTGCCAGAATCCACATTTTTCATCAACAATGCTGAACACTTTTGCACCAGGCTGTTCTGTAGTTTCATGGGGTGGTGTGGCCTTAGCAGTACTTTGTTCAGGTGCACTGGGTCCATGCATAGCCTGCCAGAGGCATCTTTTTATAGAAGCTACCATGGTGGAAACACACTCTCTGGCTTCATTGCCAGGGATTACAACACCTAACCCCGACATCCTGTCAATTTCTTTAATCACTTTCTCTTTCATTGCTATTGGTCTGTATGTTACTGTCTGATTTATACTGTTGGATGTGTACTGTACTTAGTGCTGGAAAGTACCCAGCATTTGATTGGGCTGATTCTCGGTCAGGGAGGGAGAAAGGGAGAGAGGAGGAAAGGAAGGGAGGGTGGGGAGGGAGGGGTGATGTAGCTGTACAGTAGTAGGTGACTTAGTGGCATATTATTGTTCACACATCATCATGCCACAGCATCATGAACAGGGCCTTGACATTAATTAGGGGGTACCCCTGCAGAGGTGTCAAACTCCTCCACTCAGAGAGACAGCCCAGTCAGCTCTGAAAGGTCCACAGAGGACTTTTGCAACTCCTGCCATAACTCAAGTATACTCACTAATGCCAGAGTAGAAGAAGAATAGCATGGGTATAGCTACAATCGAAAGAATAGAATAGAACAGAATATAACACAATAGAACAGAATAGAATATAACAGAATATGATGTAACAGAATAGAATTTTAAAAACTTCATTTTAGGAGCTATTCTTTACGTATACAAATAAGTATGCCACTACAGTAACAGACACATATGAGTAAGAGCAGTAAGAATTAAATGCAAAAGAACAAACCTCAGAGGAAAAGTGCAATGACGTTGTTATACTATGAACATATAATAGATGCCTGGGGAATAACCATCCCTCTGTGCCCCATGATAACATAGAGGTAAAAACACACTTGTGACACAGATCATGAGAGGGGGAAATGAATCAAGCACCCAAGACAAGTAAACACAAATAGAGAGAGAGAGAGAGAGAGAGAGAGAGAGAGAGAGAGAGAGAGAGAGAGAGAGAGAGAGAGAGAGAGAGAGAGAGAGAGAGAGAGAGAGAGAGAGAGAGAGAGAGAGAGAGAGAGAGAGAGAGAGAGAGAGAGAGAGAGAGAGAGAGCATCATATTCAGATTGAGAAAAAAAGATAATGAGAATGACAGACAAAAAAAAACCAGAGAGAAAGAGTGGGTGGAGAGAGTAGGAGTAGGTAAATATCACATTTCACCGCACAACCTGATCCCAGAGCATTTCGTATTAGTCTGTACGTAAATCCGAGACACTTACATTTCGTATGGTACAATTGAAGCTGGAAGTTTACATACACCTTAGCCAAATATATTTAAACTCAGTTTTTCACAATTCCTGACATTTAATCCTTGTAAAAAAATTCCTGTCTTAGGTCAGTTAGGATCACCACTTTATTTTAAGAATGTGAAATTTCAGAATAATAGTTGAGAGAATTATTTATTTCAGCTTATATTTCTTTCATCACATTCCCAGTGGATCAGAAGTTCACATACACTCAATTAGTATTTGGTAGCATTGCCTTTAAATTGTTTAACTTGGGTCAAACACTTCTGGTAGCCTTCCACAAGCTTCCCACAATAAGTTGGGTGAATTTTGGCCCATTCCTCCTGACAGAGCTGGTGTAACTGAGTCAAGTTTGTAGGCCTCCTTGCTCGCACACACTTTTTCAGTTCTGCCCATTAATTTTCTATTGGATTGAAGTGAGAGCTTTGTGATGGCCACTCCAATACCTTGACTTTGTTGTTCTTAAGCCATTTTGCCACAACTTTTGAAGTATGCTTGGGGTCATTGTCCATTTGGAAGACCCATTTGCGACCAAGCTGTAACTTCCTGACTGATGTCTTGAGATGTTGCTTCAATATGTCCAGATAATTTACCCTCCCTCATGATGCCATCTATTTTGTGAAGTGCACCAGTCCTTCCTGCAGCAAAGCACCCCCACAACATGGTGCTGCCCCCCCAGTGCTTCACGGTTGGGATGGTGTTCTTCGGCTTGCAAGCCTCCCCCTTTTTCCTCCAAACATAATGATGGTCTTTATGGCCAAACAGTTCTATTTTTCTTTCATCAGACCAGAGGACATTTCTCCAAAAAGTATGATCTTTGTCCCTATGTGCAGTTGCAAACCATAGGCTTGCTTTTTTATGGCAGCTTTGGAGCAGTGGCTTTTTCCTTGCTGAGCGGCCTTTCAGGTTATGTCGATATAGGACTCGTTTTACTGTGGATATAGATACTTTTGTACCTGTTCCTCGAGCATCTTCACAAGGTCCTTTGCTGTTGTTCTGGGATTGATTTGCACTTTTCGCACCAAAGTACGTTTATCTCTTGGAGACAGGACACATCTCCTTCCTGAGCGGTATGACGGCTGCATGGTCCCATGGTGTTTATACTTGCGTACTATTGTTTGTACAGATGAACGTGGTACCTTCAGGCATTTGGAAATTGCTCCCAAGGATGAACCAGACTTGTGGAGGTCTTGGCTGATTTCTTTTGATTTTCCAATGATGTTAAGCAAGAGGCACTGAGTTTGAAGATAGACCTTGAAATACATCCACAGGTACAACTACCTCCAATTGACTCAGATTGACTCAGAAGCTTCTAAAGCCATGACATAATTTTCTGAAATTGTCCAAGCTGTTTAAAGGCACAGTCAACTTAATGTAAGTAAACTTCTGACCCACTGGAATTGTGATACAGTGAATTAAAAGTGAAATAATCTGTCTGTAAACAATTGTTGGGAAAAAGTGACTTGTGCCATGCACGAAGTAGATGTCCTAACCGACTTGTGAAAAACTATAGTTTGTTAACAAGAAATGTGTGGAGTGGTTGAAAAACGAGTTTTAATGACTCCAACCTAAGTGTATGTGAACTTCGGACTTCAACTGTATGTATTAATTTGTGGATGTTCATCACCCATTTGGTATGATATTTTACGAATTACAATTCGTATTATATGTTACGAATTCGCAAAACTTACAATAGGTTACGAATTTGCAAGATGTATGATACTGTATGTTACTAATTATAGATAGGTAGCTAACATTAGCTAGTGGTTAAGGTTAGGGTTTAAGGTTAGGGGTTAGGGTTAAGTTTAGGACTTAGGTTAAAGGATTCAGGTTAGGGTTAGGAGAAGGGTTAGCTTGAAGTGTTAAGGTTAGGGTTAAGGGGAAGGGTTAGCTAACATGCTAAGTAGTTGAAAAGTTGCTAATCAGCTAAAATGCTAAAGTTGTCCGTGATGAGATTCAAACTTGAAACCTTTGGGTTGCTAGACGTTCACATTATACACCCACCTATCCACCCTGACCAACCACCTTACTTTTATTTTTGCCGTAGGTATCAATCTGTCTCATGTAACCATACCAAACGTAACATATCATACTTGTTTGAGTGTGCCGGATTTACGTTTACTATGTTACGTCTAGTCTATGAGACCAGGCTGCACCACAGTAGAGATAAGTAGTCTTCCGCTCCTACGCTCTACATTACTATGATGGAGGAATGCAAACTGGATGCAAAGCATCCCGACCCCAAAAGGTCACGAAGCAACTTTTCACTAGTACACTTTTACAGCCAACCACGTTGTACCCTTCTCTTTCTGCTGTCTTTGTTTACTCAGTCTGTTCTAGGTGTTCTAGATTCAGTCTATTCTAGCTTCAGTCCGTTCTAGCTGTTCTAGCTTCAGTCTGTTCTAGCTGTTCTAGCTTTCATCTGTTCTAGCGTCAGTCTGTTCAGTCTGTTCTAGCTTCAGTCTGTTCTAGCTGTTCTAGCTTCCATCTGTTCTAGCGTCAGTCTGTTCAGTCTGTTCTAGCTTCAGTCTGTTCAGTCTGTTCTAGCTTCAGTCTGTTCTAGCTGTTCTAGCTTCCATCTGTTCTAGCTTCAGTCTGTTCAGTCTGTTCAGTCTGTTCTAGCGTCAGTCTGTTCTAGCTTCAGTCTGTTCTAGCTTCAGTCTGTTCTAGTTGTTCTAGCTTCAGTCTGTTCTAGCTTCATTTGCATCTGTCACAGCTTTTCATGTTCCAGTTGTTGTTGTGTTTGTGTCTGGTTGACATATCATTGGTTATGTAACTCTTACAGCTTGAGAGGGACCCACATGGTGGGACAGCAGGTTTGAAAGTGTGAACAGTGCCAAACCGGTACTGGGGTAGACATAAACATAACATTTCTTGGCCACAATGCCAGACTGTGAAAGTGCAATTTGGGTAAATTCATTAATTTGTCTCTAACAGTAGGCTACAATCGCCATCGCTAGAGCTCAGATGAAGGAGAAAGCTAGGTCTGTACATCGAGGGTTACGTATGTAACCACAGTTATGTGAGCTATATGGATCACTCCAATATATTGCTATCACTCCGCGGCAGAGGGATACATCCAAGGTGAGGATTTATAGATTTACTCTTGTGTGCACCTGTGTCACGGCTGGGGTCCGCCCCCATATATAGACCCCAGGGCCAGGACACACGTATTCTACATCATTTTTGAGGCGCCTCTAGCACCACGCAGGAGACGAACCCCCTTCATAAACCTGGAGACCAAGGGATGGTGCCCCACTGGCCTGTCCATCCACCCCGCATTGCAGGCAGATATAGTGGCCAAATACCCTCTCAGTGTAGAGGCTGCCAAGCCCTCATCCAAGTGAGACTGCAGTTATTGGAGGACATACTGCACCCCGCATGACTCGGGCACAACCTCAATACCAGTGCACCAAGAGCAGAACAACCACTAGCGCAACTGATATGTCGCGGTTGTAACCAGCGCCCTTGCACTCTGCATGGTGTTCATTATACCCTCCTGTAGTCCTAACATGGACCATTGGTGCCGTTCAATGGCCAAGCCCACAGACTGAGGCGGTGCGGCCTCAGATGCCACAGAGTTCCCCTGAACTGAGACAGCAGGACTGGTCTCAGGGGAAGTTGCCAAGGTGTCCCAGACAACAGGGACAGGAGAAGGCTGAACCAGGGTCGTCTGGGCCAGTATGGGGCCACCAGAAGCAGACGATGCTCTGGCATCCTGGTCCTGTCCAGCACAGCCTGGATCAGGGGAAAAGGGGGGAATGCTAGATGTCCCCGAGCCCAGAGAAGGAGCTCCCGTGCCATACTATGGAGGCGGTGAGACCTCAGTCCACCCTGATGGTTGATGTAAGCCACCACTGTGGTGTAGTCCGTTCTCACCAGGACATGTCTTCCCTTCAGAAGTGGAAGGAAAGACTGCAGGGCCAGCAGTACAGCTCAGAGCTGTAGTGTGTTGATGTGCCTGCCACTCCAAGGGGGTAGCCAACAGCCGCTGGCCGACCTACCCTTGGTCACACCCCCCCCAGCCGATCTGGGAGGCGTCTGTGCTGACCTGCCCCCGGCGGCACATCCTCAGCATCTCCACCCCATCTGAGAGAAAGGAGTGACAATGCCCTGAGGCACTGTGCGGTTACCCACAGCTCGCGGTGACAGTGGCGCTTTGGGTGCAGATCGTGGGAGTTGAACCACCGTTGAAGAGGCCGGAGATGGAGCAGGCCCAGGGGAATAAACAACGAGGCCGCCGTCAGCAAGCCCAACAGGCGTTGGCAGGTTAGAGTGGATACCACCCGTTCCTGCCGAAAGTAGTCGAGGCAAGATAAGATTGCCTGAACCCTTCTGGTGGGCAGGCGTGCTCTCATGAGGACTGAGTCCAGTTCCATGCCAATGAAGGCCACCCTCTGTGTGGGAATCAGATGACTCTTGTCGTTTACAGTAATGCCCAGCCCACCGATGTGGGTCAGGAGCACGTCTCTGTCTGACAGGACCTGGGTCCTGGTCAGGGCACAATCAGCCAATCGTCCAGGTAATTGAGGATCAACAATCCTCCGGACGTGAGAAGTGCCAGGACAGCGTCCATGCACTTTGTGAAAGTGCAGAGTGCCAAGGAGAGGCCAAGGAAAGAACCATGAATTTGTAAGCCCTCCCTTCGAAAGCGAATCGAAGGTACTGCCAATGAGCTGGGTGAACAGTAACATGGAAGTCCAGCATAACAAACCACTGGTCCCTGGACATGGCCTGCAACACGCGGGCTGGGGACAGCATGTGGAACCTCAGTTCCTTCAAGTGCCTACTGAAGTTGCAGAGGTCCAGAATCGGTCGAAACCCTCTGTCTCTTTTTGGGACCACAAAATAAGTGGAGTAGAACCCTCCTAGCCGTTCTGATGTCTCAATCCTGCAGACGACATCCAGGAGTGAGGAAATCTCCAGCCGCAGGGTTTTCTTCAGGGGGTCGGCCACCGTGGTGACACGAAGGCCCCTGAAGAACGGAGGCTGGCACCGGAATTGGGGTCAGTACCCCTCGAGCATTGAAGACAACACCCATGGGGACTCCACACAGTCCTCCCACTTTGCCCTTTGAAACCGGGAGAAGCGGCCGAGGCTGGGGAAGGGTGTGTCAGGGGACCTGCTGGGGCCCGCCTCTCCTCTGACGCCCCGAGCGAGTGTGTCCCAGAGGCATGTCCCTATGGCGGTGACGGTTGACACCATCACAGCTGTCACAAAGGGAAGCCATAAGCTCAGCCAAGCCAACAAGGCCACGGAGCAGGGGTCCGAAGCCCTGGGAGAACTATGTCGTCACCCGCTTGGAGTAATAGGAACCCGGTGAGGAATAAATTACCCAGTACCTCTGCAACCTGCCTTCAGTCGCGGGTTCCACCCTGGCAGAGGCCCAGCTCTCCTGCAAGGCCTGGCGGAAATCAGCAGAGATGGGGACAGATGGAGAGTCCTCACTGTCCACCCGTTGATGTCCAGTGCAGTGGTTACCCAAGTGAGTAGGCCTCTCATAGCCTCTCGAGCCACTGGAGGCGATGAAGCTCCGCTGGCGGCTTTTGGTGGCCTGTCAGCCTGGTATCCCCGCTCACGTGGTGAACAGTGCCAGCATCGTCCCCCAGGAGCAGCCTATCACTGGCCAACAGGGAACAGCTGTCGTTGCCATTGAAGCTATCAACCTCCTGACGCAGGGCATGCACCCTCCGTTCAAGGTGGTCCCAACGGTCCAACTCATGCCCCCGTCTAGGACTGGCAGCAGATGGGCTCTGCCTGCGGTGGCTCTGGCCACGCTTCCTTGGAGGGGTACTGGGCCCAGTAGAGGGACTAACAGCTCGCTGCCGCACCACTCCTGAGGGAGGGAGCTCGTCCCCAGCCTGAGCCCCAGCCTGGCCGACCCACTTGCGCATGGCCTCCAATCGTGCCAGGTGCAGGCGTTCTAAGAACACCACACAAAACAGCATCCAGTATGGCTCAAACCCAGGCAGTGCATACACAAGGTATGCAGATCCCCAGGGGAATGCCACCATCACACCTGTCACAAAGGGAAGCCATAAGCTCAGCCAAGCCAACAAGGCCACGGAGCAGGGGTCCGATGCCCTGGGAGAACTCTGTAGTGACCCGCTTGGAGGAATAGGAACCCGGTGCAGAATAAATCACCCAGTACCTCTGTGGGAAAAACAAGAAGACCCCTGTGGGAAAAACAGGCAGACAAAAAAACAGCAACCAGGTAATGGATTTGATTCATGTGTTTTTTTGTTTTTGTTTAACGCCAACTGCGATTTTACCTAACAGGTTTAATATCCAAGCAGAAAAAAAACAGCACCATATGATGGAGTAACTCCGTTAAGGAACTCCAAAATTAATGTCTCAACATAGTGGCAGAACAGAACAAGAACAAGAAAACCATGTAGGGGAATTATCAGAGAACCCGTGTAGGGTAATTAGCAGAGAACCCGTGTAGGGTAATTAGCAGAGAACCCGCGCCTGGCGCGGGGACAGCATGTTAAGGCAATTCACAACACACACAAAACAAGCCAGTCGGCAAGTTGTGTAAGGTGAATACAGTTTGTGGCAGCAAGAGCAACCAATATATTAATAGATGCACACAGAGTTGTAATGTAACGCTAACGAAACACAAGCACGACAAACGACGGGCGGAAGATACAGATCAACAGCAGGCAGGGAGTGTAGCACTCAAGAGGAAGAGCTGGCCATGTGGCCAGCTGCTCCAGGCTGCAAACAGCCAGTGAATATACCTCCACGCAAGATATTACACTTACCAGTGACTTACCAAGCGAACTTCATAAAGTTTGTACCTCAAACCATACGGACGTCCCCCGAGAAAATGAAAGAGAACGTGTGTCGCGGCCATGGGGTCTATATATGGGGGCGGACCCCAGCCGTGACACAGGTGTACACGGGAGTAAATCTGTAAATCCTCACCTCGGATGTATCCCTCCGCCATGGAGTGATCCCAATATATTGGAGTGATCCAATATAGTGAAACATAACTGGGTCTGTGGTGTACCCTCTATGGCCTACCCTCACGCCAATGCCACCTGATTCAGATCCCATGATGACCTAAAAAACTTCTCCTTCATATTTCCTGGAAATAAAGCACACACACACACACACACACACACACACACACACACACACACACACACACACACACACACACACACACACACACACACACACACACACACACACACACACACACACACACACACACACACACACACACACACACACACACACACGTCTGCCTCTAAGCCCCTGTGAGTGTATTGGCATTGCAATGATTCACTGCACTCTCCAAACAGGCTTCCTATGACATCAGTACCCATGGTCAATGGGTCAACTAAAATGGTCAACTAAAATGACATTTTCTTTAACTGCAAATCAGTTCAGTATATGCATTACCTGCCTTGTTGCTCTTGTTTTGATTTATTTTATGTTAATTTTGTGTGTGTGAATCATTCCTGTGCCCCTGATCAACAACCAACAAAGAGGGAGAGAAAGGGAGTGCAACAGGGGAGTGAAAGATAGGGGAAAAGGGGGTGGGAAAAAAAGGAAAAAAAGTAATAAATAAATAAAATAAGAGTGCTGTGCTTTGACAAAGCCACTGGGCACAGACGTCAGTTCAACCTCTAGTTTTGATTTACATTTGGTTGAGTTGTCAACTAACGTGAATTCAACGTGAAATCAACAAATAAATTCACCATGACAGTGGATTTAGGTTAGATGGGCGAAAAAAATACAATATTCCCTTACGTGATGACTTTTTTCAAATCCAGTCAGTTTTCCATGTTGATTCATATATATTTGTTTGGTTGAAATGACATGGAATCAATGTTGATTCAACCAGTTTTTGCACAGTGAAAACACATCAACCAACTGAGAGGTCATCAAGGCCTAATGGATGACAGGCCATGATGATGTAAGGGAGTTAGGCCATCATCATTTACATTTACATTTAAGTCATTTAGCAGACGCTCTTATCCAGAGCGACTTACAAATTGGTGCATTCACCTTATGACATCCAGTGGAACAACCACTTTACAATAGTGCATCTAAATCTTTTAAGGGGGGGGGGGGGTCAGAAGGATTACTTTATCCTATCCTAGGTATTCCTTGAAGAGGTGGGGTTTCAGGTGTCTCCGGAAGGTGGTGATTGACTCCGCTGTCCTGGCGTCGTGAGGGAGTTTGTTCCACCATTGGGGTGCCAGAGCAGCGAACAGTTTTGACTGGGCTGAGCGGGAACTGTACTTCCTCAGTGGTAGGGAGGCGAGCAGGCCAGAGGTGGATGAACGCAGTGCCCTTGTTTGGGTGTAGGGCCTGATCAGAGCCTGAAGGTACTGAGGTGCCGTTCCCCTCACAGCTCCGTAGGCAAGCACCATGGTCTTGTAGCGGATGCGAGCTTCAACTGGAAGCCAGTGGAGAGAGCGGAGGAGCGGGGTGACGTGAGAGAACTTGGGAAGGTTGAACACCAGACGGGCTGCGGCGTTCTGGATGAGTTGTAGGGGTTTAATGGCACAGGCAGGGAGCCCAGCCAACAGCGAGTTGCAGTAATCCAGACGGGAGATGACAAGTGCCTGGATTAGGACCTGCGCCGCTTCCTGTGTGAGGCAGGGTCGTACTCTGCGGATGTTGTAGAGCATGAACCTACAGGAACGGGCCACCGCCTTGATGTTAGTTGAGAACGACAGGGTGTTGTCCAGGATCACGCCAAGGTTCTTAGCGCTCTGGGAGGAGGACACAATGGAGTTGTCAACCGTGATGGCGAGATCATGGAACGGGCAGTCCTTCCCCGGGAGGAAGAGCAGCTCCGTCTTGCCGAGGTTCAGCTTGAGGTGGTGGTCCGTCATCCACACTGATATGTCTGCCAGACATGCAGAGATGCGATTCGCCACCTGGTCATCAGAAGGGGGAAAGGAGAAGATTAATTGTGTGTCGTCTGCATAGCAATGATAGGAGAGACCATGTGAGGTTATGACAGAGCCAAGTGACTTGGTGTATAGCGAGAATAGGAGAGGGCCTAGAACAGAGCCCTGGGGGACACCAGTGGTGAGAGCACGTGGTGAGGAGACAGATTCTCGCCACGCCACCTGGTAGGAGCGACCTGTCAGGTAGGACGCAATCCAAGCGTGGGCCGCGCCGGAGATGCCCAACTCGGAGAGGGTGGAGAGGAGGATCTGATGGTTCACAGTATCGAAGGCAGCCGATAGGTCTAGGAGGATGAGAGCAGAGGAGAGAGAGTTAGCTTTAGCAGTGCGGAGCGCCTCCGTGATACAGAGAAGAGCAGTCTCAGTTGAATGACTAGTCTTGAAACCTGACTGATTTGGATCAAGAAGGTCATTCTGAGAGAGATAGCGGGAGAGCTGGCCAAGGACGGCACGTTCGAGAGTTTTGGAGAGAAAAGAAAGAAGGGATACTGGTCTGTAGTTGTTGACATCGGAGGGATCGAGTGTAGGTTTTTTCAGCAGGGGTGCAACTCTCGCTCTCTTGAAGACGGAAGGGACGTAGCCAGCGGTCAAGGATGAGTTGATGAGCGAGGTGAGGTAAGGGAGAAGGTCTCCGGAAATGGTCTGGAGAAGAGAGGAGGGGATAGGGTCAAGCGGGCAGGTTGTTGGGCGGCCGGCCGTCACAAGACGCGAGATTTCATCTGGAGAGAGAGGGGAGAAAGAGGTCAGAGCACAGGGTAGGGCAGTGTGAGCAGAACCAGCGGTGTCGTTTGACTTAGCAAACGAGGATCGGATGTCGTCGACCTTCTTTTCAAAATGGTTGACGAAGTCATCTGCAGAGAGGGAGGAGGGGGGAGGAGGGGGAGGAGGATTCAGGAGGGAGGAGAAGGTGGCAAAGAGCTTCCTAGGGTTAGAGGCAGATGCTTGGAATTTAGAGTGGTAGAAAGTGGCTTTAGCAGCAGAGACAGAAGAGGAAAATGTAGAGAGGAGGGAGTGAAAGGATGCCAGGTCCGCAGGGAGGCGAGTTTTCCTCCATTTCCGCTCGGCTGCCCGGAGCCCTGTTCTGTGAGCTCGCAATGAGTCGTCGAGCCACGGAGCAGGAGGGGAGGACCGAGCCGGCCTGGAGGATAGGGGACATAGAGAGTCAAAGGATGCAGAAAGGGAGGAGAGGAGGGTTGAGGAGGCAGAATCAGGAGATAGGTTGGAGAAGGTTTGAGCAGAGGGAAGAGATGATAGGATGGAAGAGGAGAGAGTAGCGGGGGAGAGAGAGCGAAGGTTGGGACGGCGCGATACCATCCGAGTAGGGGCAGTGTGGGAAGTGATGGATGAGAGCGAGAGGGAAAAGGATACAAGGTAGTGGTCGGAGACTTGGAGGGGAGTTGCAATGAGGTTAGTGGAAGAACAGCATCTAGTAAAGATGAGGTCGAGCGTATTGCCTGCCTTGTGAGTAGGGGGGGAAGGTGAGAGGGTGAGGTCAAAAGAGGAGAGGAGTGGAAAGAAGGAGGCAGAGAGGAATGAGTCAAAGGTAGACGTGGGGAGGTTAAAGTCACCCAGAACTGTGAGAGGTGAGCCGTCCTCAGGAAAGGAGCTTATCAGGGCATCAAGCTCATTGATGAACTCTCCAAGGGAACCTGGAGGGCGATAAATGATAAGGATGTTAAGCTTGAAAGGGCTGGTAACTGTGACAGCATGGAATTCAAAGGAGGCGATAGACAGATGGGTAAGGGGAGAAAGGGAGAAAGACCACTTGGGAGAGATGAGGATCCCGGTGCCGCCACCCCGCTGACCAGAAGCTCTCGGGGTGTGCGAGAACACGTGGGCAGACGAGGAGAGAGCAGTAGGAGTAGCAGTGTTATCTGTGGTGATCCATGTTTCCGTCAGTGCCAAGAAGTCGAGGGACTGGAGGGAAGCATAGGCTGAGATGAACTCTGCCTTGTTGGCCGCAGATCGGCAGTTCCAGAGGCTGCCGGAGACCTGGGACTCCACGTGGGTGGTGCGCGCTGGGACCACCAGGTTAGGGTGGCCGCGGCCACGCGGTGTGAAGCGTTTGTATGGTCTGTGCAGAGAGGAGAGAACAGGGATAGACAGACACATAGTTGACAGGCTACAGAAGAGGCTACGCTAATGCAAAGGAGATTGGAATGACACGTGAACTACACGTCTCGAATGTTCAGAAAGTTAAGCTTGCGTTGCAGAAATCTTATTGACCAAAATTATTAAAATGATACAGTACTGCGGAAGTGGGCCTGTCATCCATTAAGCTTTGATGACCTCTCAGTTGGTTGATTGGGCCTGTTGTGTTGTCATTCGTACTCAGGAGCATAACGACCTTCACCATTCTTCCAAACACAAACACTGACATGGAGAGATGGCCAAAGTCAATACTGTTTTGTCTTGAACCTCACCTATCACTGTTTACTCCCAAACGTACTCCCAAACATCAGTCACATTTTGCTAGTTTGTCTTTTATTTTGTTGTCACTTCCTGCTTTTTCTAGGCCATAGGATTGTCTCTGTCTTGGTATGTGCTGATAGTGATAGGAAAATCAAACAAAGGTCGCCATGCTTGTTTCTTGTCTCCTTGGTCTTCAAAGGTCACATTGGATCAGCATAAGCACAAAAAATGCAAGACACAAAGAAACAATATGTTTTTTTTGTTTTTCCAAACTGTGACACAATTTACCTTGGCATCTCGTCTGCCATTTTAAATAATTCTCAAATTATCTGATATTTGGAAATACCTCTCACCTTGTTGTGTGTCACATCCGAACAGCTGTTGAATGTAATAATGTGGTGAGAAATTCACACTTCATTGTATTTGAACAATAGCTGCCCTGCAGGCACACACGAGACATGGCCTCGACTGTTCTAACACTATTCTTGCTTTACACTAGTACACCGCGCTCACGTTACACTCATGCCATACAAAATGTCAAATTACTAATTTATATTGAATTAATCTGGGTGTTATGTGCATGACATCAGCAGCTGTTTATATGGCAACAGGATTCTAAAGAGGGTAGTGTCTACACATGGCTGAGCTCCCTGCCATCCAGAGTGAAGTGTTTAGTCCCAGAGTCCTTAGCTTAGTGATGAGCTTCGTGGACACTATGTGTTGAATGCTGAGCTGTAGTCAATGAACAGCATTCTTACATAGGTGTTCCTTTTGTCCAGGTGAGAAAGGGCAGTGTGGAGTGTGATTGAGATTGAATCATCTGTGGATCTGTTGGGGCGATATGTGAATTGGAGTGGGTCTAGGGTGTCCGGGAGGATGCTGTTGATGTGAGCCATGACCAGCCTTTCAAAGCACTTCATGGCTACCAACGTGAGTGCCACGGGGCGGTAATCATTTAGGAAGGTTACCTTCGCACAGGGACTATGGTGGTTTGCTTGAAACATGTAGGAATTACAGACTCGGTCAGGGAGAGGTTGAAAATGTCAGTGAAGACACTTGACAGTTGGTCCGCGTATGCTTTGAGTACACGTCCTGGTAATCCGTCTGGCCCAGCGGCTTTGTGAATGTTGACCTGTTTAAAGGTTTTGTTCACATCAGCTACCGAGAGCGTTATTACACAGTCTTCCAGAACAGCTGGTACTCTCGTGAATGCTTCAGTGTTGCTTGCCTCGAAGAGAGCATAAAAGGCATTTAGCTCATCTGGTAGGCTCACGTCACTGGGCAACTCGCATCTGAGTTTCCCTTTGTAGTCCGTAATAGTTTTCAAGCCCTGCCACATAAGACGAGAGTCAGAGCTGGTGTAGTAGGATTCAATCTTAATTCTGTATTAAGGCTTTGCTTGTCTGAGGGCATGGCGTGATTTCTTATAAGCGTCCAGATTAGTCTCCCACTCCTCGAAAGTGGCAGCTCTAGCCTTTAGCTCGATACGGATGTTGCCTGTAATCCATGGCTTCTGGTTGGGATATGTACGTACAGTCACTGTGGGGATGACGTCATCGATGCACTTATTGATGAAGCCGATGACTGAGGTGGTGTATTCCTCAATGCCATTGGATGAATCCTGGAACATTTTCCAGTCTGTGCTAGCAAAACAGTCCTGTAGTGTAGCATCCGCGTCATCTGACCACTTCCGTATTGAGCGAGTCACTGGTGCTTCCTGCTTTAGTTTTTGCTTGTAAGCACTAATCATGAGGATAGAATTATGGTCAGATTTGCCAAATGGAGGGCGGAGGAGAGCTTTGTATGCATCTCTGTGTGTGGAGTAAAGGTGGTCAATGATTTGTTTTCCCTGGTTGCACATGCAACATGCTGGTAAAAATTTGGTAAAACTGGTTTAAGTTTGTCTGCATTAAAGTCCCCGGCCACTAGGAGCGCCACCTCTGGGTGAGCATTTTCTTCTTTGCTTATGGCCTTATAGAGTTGGTTGAGAGCGGTCTTAGTGCCAGCTTCGCTTTGTGGTGGTAAATAGACGGCTATGAATAATACAGATGAGAACTCTCTTGGTAGATAGTGTGGTCTACAGCTTATCATAAGGTACTCTACCTCAGGCGAGCAATACCTTGAGACTTCTTTAATATTAGACATCGCGCACCAGCTGCTATTGACAAATAGACACACAACCCCACCTCTCGTCTTACCAGAGGTAGCGTCTCTGTTCTGCCGGTGCATGGAAAATCCCGCTTGCTCTATATTGTCTGTTTCTTCATTCAGCCACATCTAGGTGAAACACAAGATGTTACAGTTTTTAATGTCCCATTGGTAGGATATTCTTAATCGTAGGTCATCAATTTTATTTTCTAATGATTGCACGTTAGCAAGAAGAATGGGAGTTTACTCGCTCGCCTCCAGATTCTCAGAAGGGTGCATGATCTGCGGCCTCTTTTCTGGCATCTTTTCTTCACGCAAAAGGCATGGATCTGGGCCTGTTCCAGTGAAAGCAGGATATCCTTCTTGTCGGATTCGTTAAAGGAAAAAGTTTATTCTAGTCCGCGGTGAGTAATTGCTTTTCTGGTGTCCAGAAGTTATTTTCGGTCATAAGAGACGGTAGCAGCAACATTATGTACACAATGAGTTAAAAAATAAGTTTCAAAAAATGCAAAAAAAAATGCACAATTGGTTGGGAGAATGTAAAATGTCAGCCATGTTCTTCGGCACCATCCCACTGTTTCTCATGTAAATATTACATAAAAAATCTGCCGTTTCCAGTTACAATTGTCATTTACAACATTAACAATGTCTACACTGTATTTCGAATACGTTTGATGTTATTTTAATGGACAAAACATGTGCTTTTCTTTCAAAAACAAGGACATTTCTAAGTGACCCCAAACTTTTGAACGGTAGTGTATATGTACATATTCTCATTAAACTCTTTAGATGTGTTTGTATTAGGTAGTTGTTGGGAAATTGTTAGATTACTTGTTAGATATTACCGCACTGTCGGAACTAGAAGCACAAGAATTTCGCTACACTCGCATTAACATCTGCTAGCCATGTGTATGTGGCCAATAACATTTGATTTGATTTGACTTTATTTACATAAGTATTCAGACCCTTTGCTATGAGACTTGAAATTGAGCTCAGGTGCATCCTGTTTCCATTGATCATCGTTGAGATGTTTCTACAACTTGATTGGAGTCCACCTGTGGTACATTCAATTGATTGGACTTGATTTGAAAAGACACACACCTGTCTTTATAATGTCCCACAGTGGACAGTGCATGTCAGAGCAAAAACCAAGCCATGAGGTTGAAACAATTGTCCGTAGAGATCAGAGACAGGATTGTGTTGAGTCACAGATATGGGGAAGGGTATCAAAAAATATTCTGCAGCATTGAAGGTCCTCAAGAACACAGTGGCCTCCATTATTCTTAAATGTAAGAAGTTTGGAACCACCAAGACTGGCCGCCCGGCCTAACTGAGCAATCGGGGGAGTAGAGCATTGGTAAGGGAGGTGACTAAGAACCCGATGGTCACCCTGACAGAGCCCCAGGGTTCCTCACGCCTGGAGGAAACCTGGGACCATCCTTAAGGTGAAGCATGGTGGTGGCAGCATCATGCTGTGGGAATCTTTTTCAGGGGCAGGAACTGGAAGACTAGTCAGAATTGAGGGAAAGATAAACGAAGCAAAGTATAGAGAGATCCTTGATGAAAACCTGCTCCAGAGCACTCAGGACCTCGGACCGTGGTGAAGGTTCATCTTCCAACAGGACAATGACTCTAAGCACACAGCCAAGACAACGAAGGACTGGCTTCGGGACAAGTCTCTGAATGTCCTTGAGTGGCCAGCCAGAGCCCGGACTTGAACCCAATCGAACATCTCTGGAGAGACCTGAAAATAACTGTGCAATGATGCTCCCCATCCAACCTGACAGAGCTTGAGAGGATCTGTAGAGAAGAATGGGACGAACTCCCCAAATACAGCTGTGCCAAGCTTGTAGCGTCATAGCCAATAAGTCTCAAGGCTGTAATCACAGCCAAAGGTGCTTCAACAAAGTACTGTGTAAAGGGTCTGAATACTTATGTAAATGTGATATTTAAGTTTTTTATTTTTAATACGTTTGGAAAAAATCCCCCCAAATTGTTTTGCTTTGTCATTATGGAGTATTGTGTGTAGATTGATGAAGAAATTGTATTTTTTTAATACATTTTAGAATAAGAATTTTGGAAAATTCAAGGGGTCTGAATACTTTCCAAATGCACTTTATCTACCCAATTACCTCGTACCCTTGCACATCGATTCTGCACAAGTACCTGTATATATAGCCAAGTATCGTTACTCATTGTGTATTTATTCCTTGTGTTATTCTTTTTCTATTATTTCTCTTTTTTTCTCTCTGTATTGTTGGGAAGGGCCCGTAAGTCAGCATTTCACTGTTAGTCTACACCTGTTGTTTACGAAGAATGTGACACAAAACATTTGATTTGATTTGATTTAATCTCCTAGAGGATAGAGACACTATTCTTCACTGGTTGTACAACACCCCTCCCACTCCCCTCTCACCTAGAGGGCAGCCTGCTCCTTATTGGTCACCACACACCTCAGTTAATCAACCAGATCACGTCCACATGTAAAAGGCAGGACTACACCTTTAAATGCCCCCACCTGCAGTCATTAGTTATCTTTAAACCAAACCAGCATGGACTACTAGAGATGTTATATTGACATCATAGACATCATCATTCTCATTATCATCAACTGTTACCTGTGACACTGTCTGAAGCCTACAAAGATAAAAGGTCAAAAGGTTACCCTCTCCTTGTGTTCTTGAGGACATACCCATTACGCTACCTCCCACCCATCCTACCCAGATTTTCAGCTATTTTAAATTGGTAATTAGTGTGGCTCTGTCTCTGTTTGTTGACTTTGGCAGACAATTGCTGTCCTCGTGAGGCCGTGCGACAAACTGTCATCTACAAACAAACAAAACCAATAGTGAGAGGCCTTGCAGGTCACACACACAGACACAGACACACACACGTCTGTACGTACGCACACAGACACATACACGCACAGACTCAAAACCAAACTCCCCCAATACAGGCAGGGGCGGCACCAGAAGGGGGGCACCAGCCATCCCCAAATATGACTAGCCACCCTTAGTGCCCCCCGGAGAGAGAAATCAGTGTGTTTATTCTGGAAGGTTAAGAGCTGGCTTTAGGACCTTGCAGACGCCTGTGATTGGCTGACTGGCTTTAGGACTATGGAGAGTATCAGTGAACACAGAACAGCACTTCTCTCTCAGTTAAGTTGATGAAGGCAGTGCAGAAGTGGAAGATGGCTAGGTAACTGCTGTTTGACTAGTGTGTAGCAGCTAATTGCTGTATGGCATGTGTTTGTCCTAGATGTTATGTACAGCCCTTATCGACTGAGGTGAATGAAGCTACAGCAGCCAAGGTGGTAATGGCTGGAGGCATTTTTGCTTGTTTTTGTTGTTCTCCAAAAAGCATTTTAGAGCTTTTACATTAAAAAAAAAAAAATGCAGTTGGCCTAAATCAACTTTCTAAAAAATTTATTGGAGGGGGGGAAATTATTGGAGAGGGAGTTACCACTGAAAATGTATTATCTAACTTGTCTAGGTTTTTTCCCTATGTTCATTTTCAAATGCATTTATTTGAATGAATAAGGACAGATACAAATTACCATTTGAGGCAGTTATTCAACACAATTCATTGTAGCCAATTTTCAATGTTATTTCTGATACAATTTGCCTATTTCCCATGGCCACCAGTGACTGGTTCTTGGTCGCCCCTTGGCCATCCCATTAAAATAAATCCTATAAACGCCTCTGCACACAAAGGTCCAAGGTAGTTTGTGTTGAATGGAGTGCGAAAGGCTGGTTGAGAACTTAGGACACAAAAGGCTCTTAGGTCATATAGGCAAACTGGTTCAACCCTTATAATTCTGTCATGATGATAGCGCTTATCAATAACACATCCATTAGCTATTATTGACATCCAGAGGCATAATGACGTCTAGGATGTAGTATTATGCTGGTACAATAAGAGCCTGGTCTTAGAGTATGGCCTTTATAACGCCAGTCTAAAGAGGTCATGACAGATTACAATAGCAGTCATTATAGAGTGTTCCCACACTTATAGTCTGAATTATCATCACCCCCCCTAGGGTTATTATATTATGGTTAGGGTTGGAGTGTAGTACAGTATCCTACTGGGTAGGGTTAGGGTTAGAGTGTACTACAGTACCCTACTCTATATTACCCCCCCATCTCCTTATTACAACCTGTGCTGGTAGATCCCATACCAAGGTACATATTTTCCCCAAAAGAGAAGTCAGAGATGTGTGTGAAGTCTGAGTCAGAATATTTGAAAATAAACCAAATTGCCATTAAATAGTACATTACTATAGTCGGTGTTGCAAAAACACACAGCAATCTGAATTCAGCCTGTCTGCCTGTCAGCCTGCCTGTCTGCCTGTCTGCCTGTCAGTCAGCCTGCCTACCTGCCTGCAAGCCTGCCAGTCTGTTTGTCCGTCTGTCTGCCTGTCTGTTTGTGTCAGCCTGCTTGTCTCTCTTCGTCTGTCTGTCTCTCTCTCTCTCTCTTCATCGGTCTGTCTGTCTGCGTATAAAGCCCTCTGGAGACACGGCTGCCTGCGTCATACCACAGACCATTCCATTATCCCCGAGCAGAAAGAGAGAGACAAAGATAAACAGACAGAGAAGGGATTGACAGAGACAGATTCAGAAAGCCAGAGAGAGCGATATATACACACACACATACTGTAGAGACAAAATTGGAATTTAAAATGCAGTGAGAAAGAGAGAAAGAAAGAAAGGCAGAGAGAGAAAGAGAGGGAGGTAGAGGGTTAGAAAGAACGAAAAAGAGGAAGGTAGAGGGGTAGAGAGAGAAAGAGAGGGAGGTAGAAGTTTAAAGAGAGAGAAAGAGAGGGAAGTAGAGGGGTAGAGAGAGAGAGAGAAAGAGAGGGAGTGTAATGTGGTCTGTGTGTAGCTGGTGTAGAGGAGTCAGGCGCAGGACAGCAGATATGAGTAAATAAACATATTTTACTCAAAATAGACAAATACAATACAAAATAAGCGAGCCCACATAAACGGACCGTATTACATAAAAACAATCACTCACAAACAAAGATGGGGGAACAGAGGGTTAAATAATGAACAAGTAATTGGGGAATTGAAACCAGGTGTGTAAGACAAAGACAAAACAAATGGAAAATGAAAAGTGACGTCGACCGCCGAACGCCGCCCGAACAAGGAGAGGGACCGACTTCGGCGGAAATCGTGACAGGGAGGTAGCAGGGTAAAGAGGGAAAGAAGCCCTGGTCGGTGCATATAGAGCTGGATCACTCACCTCCAATCATGTAACACTCTTTTTCCGCTGTTCCCAAAAAACGGATGAAAAAGTTCCAGGTTACTGTTACCTCACAAGCTTTTATTTATAATAATTGAACACACATGTACACAAACACTCACACAAATGCTTGCACCTACACAAGCATGCTTACACATACAGTACCAGTCAAACGTTTGGACACACCTACTCATTCAAGGGCTTTTCTATATTTTACTATTTTCTACATTGTAGAATAATAGTGAGGACATCAAAACTATGAAATAACACATATAGAATCAGGTAGTAACCAAAAAATATATTTTAGAATCTTCAAAGTTGCCACCCTTTGCCTTGATGACAGCATTGCACACTGTTGGCATTCTCTCAACCAGCTTCATGAGGTAGTCACCTGGAATGCATTTCAAATAACAGGTGTGCCTTCTTAAAAGTTGATTTGTGGAATTTCTTTCCTTCTTAATGCGTTTAAGCCAATCAGTTGTGTTGTGACAAGATAGGGGTGGGATACAGAAGATAGCCCTATGTGGTAAAAGAGCAAGCCCATTTTATGGCAAGAAAAGCTCAAGTAAGCCAAGAGAAACGACAGCCTATCATTACTTTAAGACATGAAGGTCAGTCAATCCAGAAAATTTCAAGAACTTTGAAAGTTTCTTCAAGTGGAGTTGCAAAATCCATCAAGCGCTATGATGAAACTAGCTCTCATGAGGACCACCACAGGAAAGGAACACCCAGAGATCCTCTGCTATAGAGGATAAGTTCATTAGAGTTAACTGCACCTCAGATTGCAGCCCAAATGAATGCATAACAGTTCAAGTAACAGACACATCTCAACATCAACTGTTCAGAGGAGACTGCATGAATCAGGCCTTCATGGTCGAATTGCTGCAAAGAAACCACTACTAAAGGACACGAATAAGAAGAAGAGACTTGTTTGGGCCAAGAAACACAAGCAATGGCCATTAGACCGGTGGAATCTGTCCTTTGGTCTGGCTAGTCCAAATTTGAGATTTTTGGGTCTAACTGCCGTGTCTTTGTGAGACGCAGAGTAGGTGAACGGATGATCTCCGCATTTGTGGTTCCCACCGTGAAGCATGGAGAAGAAGGCGTGATGTGTGGGGGTGCTTTGCTGGTGACACTGTTGGTGATTTATTTAGAATTCAAGGCACACTTAACCAGCATGGCTACCACAGCATTTTGCAGTGATACACCATCGCATCTGGTTTGCGCTTTATTTATTTTTATTTTTTATTTCACCTTTATTTAACCAGGTAGGCAAGTTGAGAACAAGTTCTCATTTACAATTGCGACCTGTCCAAGATAAAGCAAAGCAGTTCGACACATACAACAACACAGAGTTACACATGGAGTAAAACAAACATACAGTCAATAATACAGTAGAAAAATAAGTCTATATACAAAGTGAGCAAATGAGGTGAGATAAGGGAGGTAAAGGCAAAAAAAGGCCATGGTGGCGAAGTAAATACAATATAGCAAGTAAAACACTGGAATGGTTGGTTTGCAGTGGAAGAATGTGCAAAGTAGAAATAGAAATAGTGGGGTGCAAAGGAGCAAAATAAATAAATAAATACAGTAGGGGAAGAGGTAGTTGTTTGGGCTAAATTATAGATGGGCTATGTACAGGTGCAGTAATCTGTGAGCTGCTCTGACAGCTGGTGCTTAAAGCTAGTGAGGGAGATAAGTGTTTCCAGCTTGAGAGATTTTTATAGTTCGTTCCAGTCATTGGCAGCAGAGAACAAAGGAGGAATTGGCTTTGGGGGTGACCAGAGAGATATATCTGCTGGAGCGCGTGCTACAGGTGGGTGCTGCTATGGTGACCAGCGAGCTGAGATAAGGGGGAACTTTACTTAGCAGGGTCTTGTAGATGACCTGGAGCCAGTGGGTTTGGCGACGAGTATGAAGCGAGGGCCAGCCAACGAGAGCGTACAGGTCGCAGTGGTGGGTAGTATATGGGGCTTTGGTGACAAAACGGATGGCACTGTGATAGACTGCATCCACTTTATTGAGTAGGGTATTGGAGGCTATTTTGTAAATGACATCGCCGAAGTCGAGGATCGGTAGGATGGTCAGTTTTACGAGGGTATGTTTGGCAGCATGAGTGAAGGATGCTTTGTTGCGAAATAGGAAGCCTATTCTAGATTTAACTTTGGATTGGAGATGTTTTATGTGAGTCTGGAAGGAGAGTTTACAGTCTAACCAGACACCTAGGTATTTGTAGTTGTCCACATATTCTAAATCAGAACCGTCCAGAGTAGTGATGCTGGACGGGCGGGTAGGTGCAGGCAGCGATCGGTTGAAGAGCATGCATTTCGTTTTACTTGTATTTAAGAGCAGTTGGAGGCCACGGAAGGAGAGTTGTATGGCATTGAAGCTCGTCTGGAGGGTTGTTAACACAGTGTCCAAAGAAGGGCCAGAAGTATACAGAATGGTGTCGTCTGCGTAGAGGTGGATCAGAGACTCACCAGCAGCAAGAGCGACATCCTTGATGTATACAGAGAAAAGAGTCGGCCCAAGAATTGAACCCTGTGGCACCCCCATAGAGACTGCCAGAGGCCCGGACAACAGGCCCTCCGATTTGACACACTGAACTCTATCAGAAAAGTAGTTGGTGAACCAGGCAAGGCAATCATTTGAGAAACCAAGGCTATCTAGTCTGCCAATGAGGATGTGGTGATTGACAGAGTCGAAAGCCTTGGCCAGGTCAATGAATATGGCTGCACAGTATTGTTTTTTATCGATGGCGGTTAAGATATCGTTTAGGACCTTGAGCGTGGCTGAGGTGCACCCATGACCAGCTCTGAAACCAGATTGCATAGTGGAGAAGGTGCGGTGGGATTCGAAATGGTCGGTAATCTGTTTGTTGACTTGGCTTTCGAAGACCTTAGAAAGGCAGGGTAGGATAGATATAGGTCTGTAGCAGTTTTGGTCAAGAGTGTCCCCCCCTTTGAAGAGGGGGATGACCGCAGCTGCTTTCCAATCTTTGGGAATCTCAGACGACACGAAAGAGAGGTTGAACAGGCTGGTAATAGGGGTTGCAACAATTTCGGCAGATCATTTTAGAAAGAAAGGGTCCAGATTGTCTAGCCCGGCTGATTTGTAGGGGTCCAGATTTTGCAGCTCTTTCAGAACATCAGCTGACTGGATTTGGGAGAAGGAGAAATGGGGAAGGCTTGAGCGAGTTGCTGTGGGGGGTGCAGTGCTGTTGACCCTTGGTAGGGGTAGCCAGGTGGAAAGCATGGCCAGCCGTAGAAAAATGCTTATAGAAATTCTCAATTATAGTGGATTTATCGGTGGTGACAGAGTTTCCTATCCTCAGTGCAGTGGGCAGCTGGGAGGAGGTGTTCTTATTCTGCATGGACTTTACAGTGTCCCAGAACTTTTTTGAGTTTGTGTTGCAGGAAGCAAATTTCTGCTTGAAAAAGCTAGCCTTGGCTTTTCTAACTGCCTGTGTATATTGGTTTCTAACTTCCCTGAAAAGTTGCATATCACGGGGGCTGTTCGATGCAACTGCAGAACGCCATAGGATGTTTTTGTGTTGGTTAAGGGCAGTCAGGTCTGGAGAGAACCAAGGGATATATCTGTTCCTGGTTCTAAATTTCTTGAATGGGGCATGCTTATTTAAGATGGTGAGGAAGGCATTTAAAAAAAATAACCAGGCATCCTCTACTGACGGGATGAGGTCAATATCCTTCCAGGATCCTTCCAGGCCAGGTCGATTAGAAAGGCCTGCTCGCTGAAGTGTTTCAGGGAGCGTTTGACAGTGATGAGTGGAGGTCGTTTGACCACTGACCCATTACGGATGCAGGCAATGAGGCAGTGATCGCTGAGATCTTGGTGGAAAACAGCAGAGGTGTATTTAGAGGGCAAGTTGGTTAGGATGATATCTATGAGGGTGCCCTTGTTTACAGCTTTGGGGTGGTACCTGGTAGGTTCATTGATAATTTGTGTGAGATTGAGGGCATCAAGCTTAGATTGTAGGATGGCTGGGGTGTTAAGCATGTCCCAGTTTAGGTCACCTAGCAGCACGAGCTCTGAAGATAGATGGGGGGCAATCAGTTCACACATGGTGTCCAGAGCACAGCTGGGAACAGAGGTTGTCTATAGCAGGTGGCAATGGTGAGAGACTTGTTTTTAGAGAGGTGGATTTTTAAAAGTAGAAGTTCAAATTGTTTGGGTACAGACCTGGATAGTAGGACAGAACTTGGCAGGCTATCTGAAAATGTTGTAGTTAGGGATTGAGATTTCAGAGTTTTTGGTGGTTTTCCTAAGCCAGGATTCAGACACGGCTAGGACATCCGGGTTGGCAGAGTGTGCTAAAGCAGTGAATATAACAAACTTAGGGAGTAGGCTTCTAATGTTAACATGCATGAAACCAAGACTATTACGGTTACAGAAGTCATCAAAAGAGAGCGCCTGGGGAATAGGAGTGGAGCTAGGCACTGCAGGGCCTGGATTAACCTCTACATCACCAGAGGAACAGAGGAGGAGTAGGATAAGGGTACGGCTAAAAGCTATGAGAATTGGTAGTCTAGGACGTCCGGAACAGAGAGTAAAAGGAGCAGGTTTCTAGGGGCGATAAAATAGCTTCAAGGTGTAATGTACAGACAAAGTTATGGTAGGATGTGAATACAGTGGAGGTAAACCTAGGCATTGAGTGATGATGAGAGAGATATTGTCTCTAGAAACATCATTGAAACCAGGTGATGTCATCGCATGTGTGGGTGGTGGAACTGAAAGGTTGGATAAGGTATAATGAGCAGGGCTAGAGGCTCTACAGTGAAATAAGCCAATAAACACTAACCAGAACAGAAATGGACAAGGCATATTGACATTAAGGAGAGGCATGCTTAGCCGAGTGATCATAAGGGTCCAGTGAGTAGTGAGGTTGGTTGGGGTCACGGCGATTCAGACAGCTAGCCGGGCCATGGGTAGCAAGCTGAAAGAAGATGGAGGTCTGTTTTTAGCCACCTTGTGCGTTTCCGTCAGTAGATTAGTGGGGTTCCGTGTGGTAGAGGGGAGCAATCCAATTGGCAAAATAGATATAGTTATAGTGACCCAAGAAAATTGTCCGATAGACCTATTCAGATAGCAGCCGATAAGACAGCTAACGATTAGCGGGCCGCAGATGGGTTACGTCGCGACGGAGGGGCCAGTTGGATAACTCCCTCGGGCAGATAATGTCGGTAGTCCAGTCGTGAAGGCCCGGTGGGGCTCCGCATCGGCAGTAAAATGGGCCCGGATAGGTGATTGTAGCCCAGGAGTGGTTGATGGAACTCTTCAGCTGGCTAGCTCCGGAATAATTGATGTTTGCTCTGGGACCGACGTAAGCCAATAGTCACTCGGATAGCAGCTAGCTAGCTGCAAGATACAGGTGTAAATGTCCAGAGCTTGCGGTAGAAATCCGGGGATATGGAGAGAAAATAGGTCCGGTATGCTCTGGTCTGAGACGCGTTGTACAAAACTGGCGATAGCTTTTCGAGCTAAAGGATAGCTGATGACCGCCAACCGTGGTTAGCTGAATACTAACGTTAGCCAGTTCACTGGCTAGCTTCTGGCTAGCTTCTGGCTAGCTTCTGGCTAGCTTCTGTTGTAGATTTCAGATTTGAGGTGAATAATATTTTTTTATTTTTTTATTGGTGAGGCGGGTTGCAGGAGAGTGTTTTGAAGTAGAGTTTTTAGAAAAAAATATATAAAAAGATATGCGAAGAAAATATGTAAATATATATATACACGGGACACGACAAGACGAGGACAAAGGACATCTGACTGCTATGCCATCTATCTTGGGGCTTAGTGGGACAATTGTTTGTTTTTCAAAAGGACAACGACCCAACACACCTCCAGGCTGTGTAAGGGCTATTTGACCAAGAAGGAGAGTGATGGAGTGCTGCATCAGATGACCTGGCATCCACAGTCACCTGACCTCAATTCAATTGAGATGGTGGTTGAAGGTGGTTGAGAGAATGCCAAGAGTGTGCAAAGCTGTCATCAAGGTAAAGGGTGGCTACTTTGAAGAATCTAAAATATTTCGATTTGTTTAAAACTTTTTTGTTTACTACATGATTCAATGTTATTTCATAGTTTTTATGTCTTCACTATTATTCTACAATGTAGGACATTTGACAAATAAAGAAAAACCCTTGAATGAGGAGGTGTGTCCAATCTTTTGACTGGTACTGTACATGCGCAAGCACACACACACACACACACACACACACACACACACACACACACACACACACACACACACACACACACACACACACACACACACACACACACACACACACACACACACACACACACACACACACACACACAGGGTCCAGGGACAAAGGATTTGCAGAATTGTACTGCTCATGACGAAATGGATTTGATATCTAGGCCATTTAGATTAGAAACATCCAACATATTAACCCATCATAGCTTTAAGGGACAAGGGATCATAGAGAGGAAGGAGAGAGGGGAAGGAGAGATAGGAATGAGAGAGGAAGGAGAGAGAGGAAGGAGAGAGAGGAGGAGAGAAAGGGATGATGACCATGTGGAGGAAGGAGAGAGACGAAGGAGAGAGAGGGATGGGGGCCATATAGAGGAAGGAGAGGGGGGGATGGTGGTCATTGTCGGACTAGAGGACCTTGTGCATTTCAGGTAAAATAACAACCCGATGTTTATATCCCAGGCCAAATTAGCTAGCAACAGAAAGCTAGCTAGCTAAATTGCCACGTTTCATGCGTTTTGACTTGTCCCCAAAAATAATAGTTGGTTCAGAGTTTGTTTTGATATTTCACCCTACGTAGGCCATTTAGTTTAAAAACAGAGAGAGGGATGGGTATCATAGAGAGGAAGGAGATAGATGAAGGAGAGAGAGGGAGGAGAGAGAGGAAAGAGAGAGAGGGAGGAGAGAGATGAAGGAGAGAGAGGGAGATGAGAGAGGAAGGAGAGAGAGGAGAGAGGAAAGAGAGACGGAGGAGAGAGAGGAGAGAGAGGAAAGAGAGAGAGGGAGGAGAGATGAAGGAGAGAGATGAAGGAGAGAGAGGAAGGAGAGAGAAGGAAGGAGAGAGAGGGAGGAGAGAGCGAGAGGAAGGAGAGAGAGGGATGGGGATCATAGAGAGGAAGGAGGGAGAGGAAGGAGAGAGAGGGAGGCGGAAGAAGAAAGAGAGAGGGAGGAGAGAGAGGAAGGCGAGAGAGGGATGGGGATCATAGAGAGGAAGGAGAGACAGGAAGGAGAGAGAGGAAGGAGAGAAAGGGAGGCGAAAGAAGAAAGAGACAGGGAGGAGAGAGAGGAAGGAGAGAGAGGGATGGGGATCATAGAGAGGAAAGAGAGAGAGGAAGGAGAGAGAAGAAAGAGAGGGAGGAGAGAGCGAGAGGAAGGAGAGAGAGGGATGGGGATCATAGAGAGGAAGGAGAGAGAGGAAGGAGAGAGAGGGATGGGGATCATAGAGAGGAAGGAGAGAGAGGGATGGGGATCATAGAGGGGAAGGAGGGAGAGGAAGGAGAGAGAGGGATGGGGATCATAGAGGAGGGAGAGAAGAAATAGGAGAAGTTCTTCCTCTCTCTTGTCTGGTGTGGATGAACAAAGTTAACATGTGTGCAATGGCGCACGTGGACGCACACACCCGGTCTAGTCAGCATTTAAGGGCGGTCACTAAGGATGGCCTTCGGATCTCAGAGGGGTGCTACAGGAAGTTGGCACATGAAAACGGAGGGTAAACTTAAGTCAAATCACCTCTGACATGAGGAAGTGAAAGCTTACACACACACATACATCACCACTATAAGCATCACCACTTGATATGCAGTGGTTGGTCTACCAAACTAACCTAATTACTCACACAAGACACGCAAACTGTCTCACCCCCCCCCCTCCCCCCTCTCTCTCTCGCTCTCTCTTCTCTCTCTGTATCTCTTTCTGGGTGGACTGACTGATGTTTTTTCTTTGTTCTGGTGCCAGTGGTTCTGTGTCTGCCAGGGTGATAAAGCTGAGGAATGTTCAGTCTGCTGTATAGAACTGATCACACACCACAGCACAGCACAGCACTACACACAAGCACACAAGCACGCACGCACGCACGCACGCATCCCATCACATCACAACACAGCACGTGGCACAGCACGCTCACACACAGTAATGTTAAAGAAATCAATAGTCAGATCAGGACAGTCAACAAATAGATTGTGCGGGGTGGGACACAAACACACACATACGGATGCACACACACCATGGTGACAGCCAGGAATATGCATGGTAACCAAGGAAACATAGGGAACAGAGTGACGCAGCCAGAGGTGTGTGTGTGTGTTTGTGTGTGTGTGTGTGGATGTGTTTAACTATAGTTGTGGGGACCAGAAGTCCCCACAAGAATAGTAAACTAACAAAAATGTGACCAACTGGGTTAGGTTTAGGATTTAGGGAAAATAGGATTTTGAATGAGACTGAAATTTGTGCCCCCACAAGATTAGTTGTACAAGACTGTGTGTGTGTGTGTGTGTGTGTGTGTGTGTGTGTGTGTGTGTGTGTGTGTGTGTGTGTGTGTGTGTGCGTCCATGCATGTGTTCACTGTTTATCACTGTATTTGGTTTTGTTTCTATGGCTGGGGAGCGGTAAAGGGGTCTCCCGGTTCACCTTTAATATAACATTTACTCCCGGTTCACCTTTAATATAACATGTGATAATGATCTGAGGTCAGCTGGTCTCCCGGTTCACCTTTAATATAACATGTGATAATGATCTGAGGTCAGCTGGTCTCCCGGTTCACCTTTAATATAACATGTGATAATGATCTGAGGTCAGCTGGTCTCCCGGTTCACCTTTAATATAACATGTAATAATGATCTGAGGTCAGCTGGTCTCCCGGTTCACCTTTAATATAACATGTGATAATGATCTGAGGTCAGCTGGTCTCCCGGTTCACCTTTAATATAACATGTGATAATGATCTGAGGTCAGCTGGTCTCCCGGTTCACCTTTAATATAACATGTAATAATGATCTGAGGTCAGCTGGTCTCCCGGTTCACCTTTAATATAACATGTGATAATGATCTGAGGTCAGCTGGTCTCCCGGTTCACCTTTAATATAACATGTAATAATGATCTGAGGTCAGCTGGTCTCCCGGTTCACCTTTAAGATAACATGTAATAATGATCTGAGGTATGAACTGGTCTCCCTCCGTCTGTCCTGTGTCTACAACACACTCATTCATCAGCAACATCCTAAATCCCTCTCTCTCTCTCTCTCCCCCTTCCCTCTCATCCACCCAGTGATTAACTTCAGATTATCTACACCACAGCCCCTCGCCCTCCTCCCAACCTATGACGTCATCCCTCTTCCATCTCATCCCCTTTCTAATTCTCCCTTCCCTTCCTCATATCCCCCCCCTCCCCCACACCCCCTCCTCTTCTCTCCTGTCCTCTCCTCTAGGTTGTAAAGTTAAGCAACTTAGAGCAGAAAAACAAACATCGTCAAGGGTCTGAAGCACCCAGAGACCCAGGAAGGAATCAGAGGAGCCGGCCAGGAGCCACCTGCCACATGGAGTCCATCCATCTACAAAGCACAGGGCTGTCTAAGGCTTAACGAACATCCCAATAACATCATGGTATTGTTGAGTTTTGAACAATTGCCTTTTCTTTTTTTTAAGATCTAGGGTAGATCCATTTGTCACGTATGTGTTTACTGAACAGGACAGAGGTATTGAGGAAAGAGAAAGGAGAGAGTTTCTGAAACAGCTGTAATAGTCTGAGCCAGAAGCTCAAACTGCTAGACTACTCTAGGGCGCAAACAATTACATTTATCTGCCTATGTTTAGAACTCGGCAGGCCCAGAGATTATCAGGTATAATTATGAAATAACCTCCAGCACAACTACTCTGTCTCTCAAACGTGAACTTCTAGACCAGGGGTATTCAACTCACACTACGAGGTCCAGAACGTGCTGATTTTCTGTTCTACCTGATAATGAATTGCACCCACCTGGTGTCCCAGGTCTAAATCAGCCCCTGATTAGAGGGGAACAATGTAAACATGTAGTGGAACTGGCTTCGGGGCCCAGAGTTGAGTTTGAGGGTTTAGACCAAACAAGTTAGTCCTAATTACTGAATGGATTAATACAGTAGAGATGCCATTGAATGAATCATAAGAACTCACTAACCCCACCAACTATGACTACAGTATCACTGGTCCCCAGAGCACACTAACTAAAAGACAACATCTCAGCCTGTCTGCCAGGTACAGAAAAGCTGTTTGTTGCCATGCAGAATACAATATGTACAGACCACCAGGGAGCTAGTTTATTCCTGTATACCCCTGTTATCATCTCATCCTACACTGCGAGTCACTCTAATCATTACGTCTGTAGGAGACATGGTTTCTTCTCCTGCTTTAGCTACTGTACATGATCAATATATTTCTATCGGGTACATGCTCTCTCTTCTAGCTACTCTATAACCATTGTCAGGTATACGACACTAATGATCTAGGTAAAGGAGGAATTGGCCTCCTATGTGGTATAAATATCCTGAACACAGCTAGTTACTAAGGAGGAGATTTCAATCATTATTCCGATTGGCTCCATTTTATTATTTATACAGTATCTTCTCATCAGTGAACTCAAACCCAGTCTTTTCCTTTTCTATTGCTCCATCTCTCACATAGTCGGTGTCTCTTTCCTTCGCTCAGTCTCTTAACCTTTTAGTTTATTTTTCATGCTTTCTTCATGTTTTTCTAGTTGTTTCGGTGAGCCTCAATTTCTCAATTTCTCAACCTGGAAGTTTCTATCTGTCTCAGTCAGTTCCCCCCTCCTCCTCTCTCCCTCCCTCCCTCCTTCCTCTCTCCCTCCCTCCTCCCTCTCTCCTCTCCTCCATGACAGTACTATTGGTCAGATGGACGTATGGCATTGATGTCAGAAACATGCGTCAGAGACTCAGGAGCACATTTACAATCCCCTTAACTCGCACTCGCCTCAGGATCCTTACTCACTAATCAAATCAGCGTACTGTGTTTGTGTGTGTGTATGAATCAGTGGAGGCTCCTCAAAGGAGGAAGGGGAGGACCATCTTCATCAGTGAATTTTATGATAATTTCTTTTGTGAAACGTAAAAAGTTATTATTTTTAGATAAAACTATACGAAATATATTTACGTCACCAAATAATTGATTAAAACACATTGTTTTGCAATGAAAGTCTACAGTAGCCTCAACAGCACTCTGTAGGGTAGCACCATGGTGTAGAAGGAGGACAGCTAGCTTCCGTCCTCCTCTGGATACATTGACTTTAATACAAAACCTAGGAGGCTCATGGTTCTCACCTCCTGCCATAGACTTACACAGTAATTATGATATCTTCCAGAGGATATCCTCCAACCTATCAGAGCTCTTGCAGCATGAACTGACATGTTGTCCACCCAATCAAAGGATCAGAGAATGAATCTAGTTCTGAAAGCATAAGCTACAACTAGATAGAACTGCAGTGCATAAAATGTGTTGAGTAGTTGAGTCAAAGAGAGAGAAAGACAGTTGAACAGTTTTTGGAAAAAAAACATATTTCTTCAAAAATGAAGGCGGAGCAAGCGAGAGAGAGAGAGAGAGACAGAGCTAGCTGTATTTTTTTGTTTGTTTGAAACTTTCACTTTAATATACTTAGGTAGCAAATGCAGCTAGCTAGTTTAGTCTACTCAAACACCTGGCTCAAACAGAGGGATGTTATGTTAGCTAGCTGGCTATGACTATCCAACACTGGAACACTTCCAAGTCAAGGTAAGCTTTTCTTTTCGTTTGACTAATTTATTGCCACCGGGGCCCACTGGTGTAACTGCTAAATTGCTTATTGACAGTACTGTATAATTGTAGCGGGTTTACTAACGTGATAGTTCTATTAGCTATGTTGACTAACGATGTAGGGTGTGTGTAGCAGTTATGATATGAAGGTTTGGCTTGGAAAGGTTTTTAAGCATGGTCACAGACAGCTGATGTGTTGTGCATTGAAGTCCACATGCGAAGGGAAAAGGTGAGAGGAGAGAGCGTAGATGCAAGAAGGAATAAAATGAGCTGTTTTTATATGGCTATGAAAGTGAACTGTTTGCGTGTGATCAGGGGTGTATTTATTCCGCCGATTCTGTTGAAAAACATTTCTTAAACGGAAGCAAACAAAACAAAGACAAACATATATGAATTTGTCCAATAAAAACTCTCCTTTGCAACTAATGATTACACCCAAGACCAGCTAGATGCAGGCAAGAATGTGCAAGGCGGTATTGAATGTGTCACTGTCTGTCCATGTGTCACTGTCTGTCACTTCAAATCTTTCTCTCAACCTGTGTTCATCTATGTTGTAAACTTTCATTCATAGGCTAGGTTGTAGCAACCTCATGATGGGTATAGGGAAAATTAGAGTATCATGTAGTAGCTTAAATCTATTGATGTTACATTGAACTGAGTAAGAATAAGAATGACAGTAATCCAATATGCTGTAATAGAAATAAGACCATGCTCATAAAAAAGTATAATTTTCCTACCTCATCTTAAATGGCATCTTAAATACCTGTAATGAAATCAACTCAGGTACAAAATTATATTTTACACCCCCCCCCCCACCCCCCCACACACACGAGAGCTCCAGAATGTTTAACCATGAGATTGCTCATGGCAAGATTTCTCTGTCTGATCAATGGAAGTATTGATTGCTCATCAGTCTCATTGATCCATCCCAGGCCCCTGTTTCAGTGGGGCAGCAGGCTGCAGGCAGGATGGGCGATTGGTGTGTGTGTGTGCGTGTGTGCGTGTGTGTGTGTGTGTGTGTGTGTGTGTGTGCTTTATCTGGTGGTATGAAGTGCTGTTAATGAGTCCTGGTCTATCTGTGGCAGAGCAAGCAGTTAGTCATTAGGACACAGCTATAACATCATGTTCAGCAAACAGCTCTATGGAAACCTTGATGTGACTGTCTACCCACCCCACACATACTCCAAATCAAATAAAAGTTTATTTGTTGCATACGCAGATTAAAGCAGGTACAACAAAATTCTTGTGTTTCTAGCTCCAGCAGTGCAGTAAATGTCTAACAGTACAATAATAAAACACAAATAATCCCAAGGAGAGAAAATAAAATAAAAATTAAGAATGATCAGAACGTCAGAGTCTGGAATATAAATACGTGGTGTGTGTAGACAGCATGGACAATATACACAAAACATTAAGTACACCACCTCTTTCCATGACATAGACTGACCTGGTGAATCCAGGTGAAAGCTATGATCCCTTATTGATGTCACTTGTTAAATCCACTTAAATTAGTGTAGATTAAAGGAGGAGACAGTTAAATAAAGATTTTTAAGCCATGAGACAAATGAGACATGGATTGTGTATGTGTGCCATTCAGAGGGTGAATGGACAAGACAAAATATTGAATTGCCTTTGAACGGGGTATGGTAGTATGTGCCAGGTGCACCGGTTTATGTCAAAACCTGCAACCCTGCTGGGTTTTTCACGCTCAACAGTTTCCCGTGTGTATCAAGAATGATCCACCATTCAGCCAACTTGACACACATTTAGGAGGCATTGGAATCAACAGGCATCCCTGTGGAACGCTTTCGACACGTTGTAAAGTCCAAGCCCCGACGAATTGAGGCTGTTCTGAGGGCAAAAGTGGGCGCAACTAATGTTCCTAATGTTTTGTACATTCAGTGTATGTAAAGTGAATTCGGAAAGTATTCAGACCCCTTGACTTTTTCCACATTTTGTTACGTTACTGTCACGTTCGTCGTATGGTTGAAGAGAGGAGGACCAAGGCGCAGCGTGAAATTAATACATATTTAATTAACGAAGACGAAGAACACTTGACAAACTATACAAAACAACAAACGAACGTGAAGCTATATAACAAATAGTGCTGACACTAAACACTACACATAGACAATCACCCACGAACTACCTAATGAATATGGCTACCTAAATATGGTTCCCAATCAGAGACAACGATAGACAGCTGTCTCTAATTGAGAACCAATCTAGGCAACCATAGACATACATACACCTAGACTAGACACTACCCCATAAACATACAAAACACATACATCCCCCATGTCACACCCTGACCTAACTAAAATAATAAAGAAAACAAAGATAACTAAGGCCAGGGCGTGACAGTACCCCCCCCAAAGGTGCGGACTCCGGCCGCAAAACCTGACACAGAAGGGGAGGGTCCGGGTGGGCCTTCTCACGGCGGCGGCTCGGGTGCGGGACGTGGACCCCACTCCACCATAGTCAATACCCGCTTTGGTGGTGCCTCTGGAGCGGGGACCCATACAGCGAGTCCCGGACTGAAGACCATCCTAGAGGGCGCCACTGGACGGAGGGGCAGCTCCGGACTGAGGGGCAGCTCCGGACTGAGGGGCAGCTCCGGACTGAGGGGCAGCTCCGGACTGAGGGGCAGCTCCGGACTGAGGGGCAGCTCCGGACTGAGGGGCAGCTCCGGACTGAGGGGCAGCGCCGGACTGAGGGGCAGCGCCGGACTGAGGGGCAGCGCCGGACTGAGGGGCAGCGCCGGACTGAGGGGCAGCGCCGGACTGAGGGGCAGCGCCGGACTGAGGGGCAGCGCCGGACTGAGGGGCAGCGCCGGACTCAGGGGCAGCTCCGGACTCAGGGGCAGCTCCGGACTCAGGGGCAGCTCCGGACTGAGGGGCAGCTCCGGACTGAGGGGCAGCTCCGGACTGAGGGGCAGCTCCGGACTGAGGGGCAGCTCCGGACTGAGGGGCAGCTCATGACTGAGGGGTAGCTCATGACTGAGGGGTAGCTCATGACTGAGGGGTAGCTCATGACTGAGGGGTAGCTCATGACTGAGGGGTAGCTCATGACTGAAGGGCAGCTCATGACAGAGAGGCAGCTCATGACTGAGAGGCAGCTCATGACTGAGAGGCAGCTCATGACTGGCGGGCGGCTCTGGCGGCTCCTGACTGGCGGGCGGCTCTGGCGGCTCCTGACTGGCGGGCGGCTCTGGCGGCTCCTGACTGGCGGGCGGCTCTGGCGGCTCCTGACTGGCGGGCGGCTCTGGCGGCTCCTGACTGGCGGACGGCTCTAGCGGCTCAGGACAGACGGGCAGCTCAGGCGGCGCTGGACAGACGGGCAGCTCAGGCGGCGCTGGACAGACGGGCAGCTCAGGCGGCGCTGGACAGACGGGCAGCTCAGGCGGCGCTGGACAGACGGGCAGCGCTGGACAGACGGGCAGCTCAGGCGGCGCTGGACAGAAGGGTAGCTCAGGCGGCGCTGGACAGAAGGGCAGCTCAGACGGCGCTGGACAGACGGGCAGCTCAGGCGGCGCTGGACAGACGGGCAGCTCAGGCTTGCCGAGGCGCACTGTAGGCCTGGTGCGTGGTGCTGGATCTGGTGGTACCGGGCTGGAAACACGCACCTCAAGGCTAGTGCGGGGAGAAGGAACAGGATGTACTGGACTGCCGAGGCGCACTATAAGCCTGGTGCGTGGTACCGGCACTGGTGGTACCGGGCTGGGGGCACGCACCTCAAGGCGAGTGCGAGGAGTAGTAACAGGGAGTACTGGACCCTGGAGACGCACAGGAAGCCTGGTGCGTGGTGCCGGAACTGGTGGTACCGGGCTGGGAACACGCACCTCAAGGCTAGTGCGGGGAGAAGGAACAGGATGTACTGGACTGCCGAGGCGCACTATAAGCCTGGTGCGTGGTACCGGCACTGGTGGTACCGGGCTGGGGGCACGCACCTCAAGGCGAGTGCGAGGAGTAGTAACAGGGAGTACTGGACCCTGGAGACGCACAGGAAGCCTGGTGCGTGGTGTTGGCACTGGTGGTACTGGGCTGGGGACACGCACCTCAAGGCGAGTGCGGGGTGCTGGAACTGAAGGCCTGGTTCGTGGCGCCGGTACCGGAGGACTGGTACGAGGGGCTGCCACAGGAGAGCTAGTACGTGGGGCTGCTACAGGAGGTGCAGGACTAGGGAGGCGCACAGGAGGCCTGGTGCGTGGGACTGGCACTGTCATTACCAGACGGTTAGCATGCACCTCAGGACGAGTATGGAGAGCTGACTCAGGTAACATCACATCCCGAACACGCTCCGTCGGGTGGATGTTGTGCCTCAAGCACCAACACAGCAGCTCCCTCATTTCACTCTCCTCCAAACTCCCCATTAAATCCTTCAGTCTCCGTTTCACTGCCGTTGCTCACCTCCAATATCACCCCGACTGGCTCTGGTTCCATCTTCGGCTCCTCACGGTAAGCACAGGAAGTTGGCGCAGGTCTCCTACCTGAATTCGCCACACACCCCGTGTGTCCCCCCCCCCAAGAAATGTTTTGGGTTTCCTCTCGGGCTTCCTACCACGCCGTCGTGCTCCTTTCTCCAACTCCATTATCCTGTAACCCTCCTCGCACTGCTCCAGCGAATCCCAGGCAGGCTCCGGCACTTTCTCTGGATCGATCGCCCACCTGTCTATCGCTTCCCAGGTTGTTCTCCACTCCACTTTTCCAGGGTCCATTCCTCCATAAAGCGCTGTTCCCTCCTTTCACGCTGCTTGGTCCGATTTTGGTGAGTGATTCTGTCACGTTCGTCGTATGGTTGAAGAGAGGAGGACCAAGGCGCAGCGTGAAATGAATACATATTTAATTAACGAGGACGAAGAACACTTGACAAACTATACAAAACAACAAACGAACGTGAAGCTATATAACAAATAGTGCTGACACTAAACACTACACATAGACAATCACCCACGAACTACCTAATGAATATGGCTGCCTAAATATGGTTCCCAATCAGAGACAACGATAGACAGCTGTCTCTAATTGAGAACCAATCTAGGCAACCATAGACATACATATACCTAGACTAGACACTACCCCATAAACATACAAAACCCCTAGACAATACAAAACACATACATCCCCCATGTCACACCCTGACCTAACTAAAATAATAAAGAAAACAAAGATAACTAAGGCCAGGGCGTGACAGTTACAGCCTTATTCTAAACTGGATTAAATCGTTTCCCCCCCCTCATCAATCTACACACAATACCATATAAGGACAAAGAAAAACAGTTTTTATTTGCAAATGTATTATAAATAAAAAATTGAAATATAATATTTACAGATGTATTGAGCCGCTTTGCTATGAGACTCAAAATTGAGCTCAGGTGCGTCCTGTTTCCATTGATCATCCTTGAGATTGCAACCCAAATAAAAGAACAGACACATCTCAACATCAACTGTTCAGAGGAGACTGTGTGAATCAGGCTTTCATAGTCAAATTGCTGCAAAGAAACCACTACTAAAGGACACCAATAAGAAGAAGAGACTTGCTTGGGCCAAGAAACACGAGCAATGGACATTTGAGATTTTTGGTTCCAACCGCCATGTCTTTGTGAGATGCAGAGAAGGTGAACGGATGATCTCTGCATGTGTGGTTCCCACCGTGAAGCATGGAGGAGGAGGTGTGATGTGTGGGGGTGCTTTGCTGGTGACACGGTCTGTGATTTATTTAGAATTCAAGGCACACTTAACCAGCATGGCAACCACAGCATTCTGCAGCGATACGCCATCCCATCTGGTTTGTGCTTAGTGGGACTATCATTTGTTTTTCAACAGGACAATGACCCAACACACCTCCAGGCTGTGTAAGGGCTATTTGACCAAGAAGGAGAGTGATGGAGTGTCGCATCAGATGATCTGGCCTCCACAATCAACCCAATTGAGATGGTTTGGGATGAGTTGGACCTCAGAGGGAAGGAAAAGCAGCCAACAAGTGCTCAGCATATGTGGGAACTCCTTCAAGACTGTCGGAAAAGCATTCCAGGTGAAGGAGGTTGAGAGAATACCAAGAGTGTGCAAAGCTGTCATCAAGGTAAAGTTAAGATGCTACACACGTCGAATTCAACTCTACGGTAGAAACACATGACTTCATGTGCAGTGGGTTCTCCAAACACCAGCAAACACTTTCATAGATGGCAACAGAAACCGCAGAACAGAGCGGTAGCTATATTTTCCACCCTGTTGAGTGTCTCGCCTCAGTGTGCTCATGCATCTGTTCATGCCTGCCTATGAAATCCATCAACAGTGTAAGTCTGTGTATGGTTTTGTGAGACGGGGAAGTGAGCTGAGGGGGTGAGGTAGGGAGGAAAGTGAGTGTTAGCCCATTAGCTGGTTAGTGCTGCCGTTGTGGCTGTGACCACACAAACAGAGCGGTTGTGTTGCATTTACGTCAGACAGCAGCTGTGGTTCACTCCCCCCCTTCCCCCCCTCCTCCTCTCTCTCCCTGCAGCACAGTGATAGGCAGCCAGGCATCAGGGCCAGGGAAAATACTCCAGGGAGCTGTGTGTGTGTGAGAGAGAGACAGAGAGACAGAGAGAGAGAAAGAGTGCGCTCATATTTAGAGAGAGCGTTCATGCACACGCTTGTATTCACACACACACGCACACACACACACACTAAACATGTGGAAAACATAGGAGGAAACAAGTAATAATGTTGACATAGTTATCTATCCCCTCTTCAACAAAAGATCAGCTCTGATCTGGAGAAAATAAATTTTCTCCATTTTACTTTTATGATGTTTCAAATGAACACATTGCTGTCTGAAGACTATCACTGTGTTGTATTGGGTTCGATGAGAGAAATAAGGCGTATTTCATTCTTAATTAATACAATTCTAACTCAGCCATTAGATGTGCTTTTAAATGTTTTTGTCTATAAGGGCACAATGTGAGAGCCAAATGCAGACACAGGAGACAGATGGTTGAGCGCCGATATTTATTATATCAAAAGGGGTAGGCAAAGGCAGGTCGGGGACAGGCGAGTGTTCATAAACCAGGTCAGAGTCCAAACATTACCAGGCAATAGACAGGCTCGAGGTCAGGACAGGCAGAGTGGTCAAGCAGGCGGGTTCGGCGTCAGGACAGGCAAGGGTCAGAACCCAGGAGGGCTAGGAAAAAACAGAGACTGAGAAAAATAGGAGCTAGGAGAAACACTGGTTGACTTGGCAAAACAAGACGAAATGTTAATGTCATGTTTATGATAGGATTATGAAGGCTTCGGCCTGCATGGGTTATAGTGAGCATGTTGCAGTGTGTCAACAGTAGCAAACAGAATTGTGTGTTGGGGTGTAAAAGCACTGGGCCCGTGATCTTGTAAACTGTTATTTTATTGCAGCACTTTGAATAGGGGACGTTTACGAGACTATGGGTGGGAGAGGAAAAACCAAGAGGGTTTACACAGGATGATCTCTCTCTCTCTCTCTCTCTCTCTCTCTCTCTCTCTCTCTCTCTCTCTCTCTCTCTCTCTCTCTCTCTCTCTCTCTCTCTCTCTCTCTCTCTCTCTCTCTCTCTCTCTCTCTCTCTCTCTCTCTCTCTCTCTCTCTCTCTCTCTCTCTCTCTCTCTCTCTCTCTCTCTCTCTCTCTCTCTCTCTCTCTCTCTCTCTCTCTCTCTCTCTCTCTCTCTCTCTCTCTCTCTCTCTCTCTCTCTCTCTCTCTCTCTCTCTCTCTCTCTCTCTCTCTCTCTCTCTCTCTCTCTCTCTCTCTCTCTCTCTCTCTCTCTCTCTCTCTCTCTCTCTCTCAATTCAATTGACTTTATTGACATGGCAAGTTATTATTACTTACATTGTCAAAGTATACATATCGAAAAATTTAAATAAAATATATATGTATATATATACACAAAATATATATATATTTATATATAAATAAATGGTGGGACTAACAGCAATAATAATAGTAGTAGTGGACATGGTATTACCATTAATAACAGCTACAACAACAATATTAATCAGAACAACAATACATTAAAGCAACAGTAGTAGACCAGTGTCAACATGACTGAGAAGACACATGACCTGGTACGAAAGACAAAACAAAACTAAGCTAAATGGGAAATATTATCAACATTACTTTGCATTTTTCACTGGCTGTCCCTCAGGCTGTGGCAGGAGGACACATATTTGGCTGCCAAAACTGCACATTTTGGCTTTTCACCCAATAAATATTTGAATTTTTCTTCATCTTTTATAGTTTCAAATTCTTTGTATTGAATTATAATTTTGGGAAAGAAATATGCTCTTAGGTCTGAGTATTTGTCACAGTGTAGTAGGAAATGCACTTCTGTCTCTACCTCTCCCCTGGAGCAGAGTGAGCACAGCCTGTCCTCTCTGGGCAGCCAGGTTTGTCTGTGACGACCGGTCTCTATAGCCAGACTGTGCTCACTGAGTCTGTACCTAGTCAATGTTTTCCTCAGTTTTCTATCAGTCACAGTGGTCAGATAGTCTGCCACCATGTACTGTCTGTTTAGAGCCAAATAGCATTGAAGTTTACTTTGATTTTTTGTGGTGTCTTTCCAATAGGTTATATATTTTTCTTTTTGTTTTGTGATGATTTGGTTGGGCCAGATTTTCTGAGGGCTGTCCCGAGGCTCTGTGGGGTTGGTTTGGGTTGGTGAACTGAGCCTCAGAACCAGCTGGCTGAGGGGACTCTTCTCTGGTTTCATCTCTTGACATTGTAGAGCTGTGTGATGGAATGTTTTAGGGTTACTTGTTTTTAGATGGTTGTAAAATTTGATGGCTCTTTTTTCTATTCGAATGAGGAGGGGATATTGGCCCAATTCTGCCCTACATGCGTTATTTGGAGTTTTTCTTTGTACTTGCAATACAGTCTTGCAAAACTCTGCATGCAATACTTCAATTGGATGTTTGTCCCATTTAGTAAATTCATTATTAGAGAGTGGACCCCATACCTCACTGCCATATAGAGCAATTGGTTCTATAACTGATTGAAAAATTTTGAGCCAGATTCTAATTGGAATTTCAATTTTGATGTTCCTTTTAATGGCATAGAATGCTCTTCTTGCTTTGTCTCTCAGCTCATTCACAGCCATGTGAAAGCTACCTGTGTTGCTGATATTTAGTCCTAGATATGTGTAGTTTTTGGTGTGTTCTAATAGAACTGTGTCCAAATAGAATTTATATTTGTCATCCTTATTTCCGGACCTTTTTTGGAATATCATTATATTTGTTTTTTTTAGGTTAACGGTCAGAGCCCAAGTCTGACAGAACCTGTGAAGATGATCTAGGTGTTGCTGTAACCCCTCTTTAGTGGGAGACAGCAGCACCAGGTCATCTGCGTACAGCAGACACTTGATTTCAGTGTTGTGTAGGGTGATACCAGGTGCTGCCGATTCTTCTAATGTTTTTGCCAATTCATTAATGTAGATGTTAAATAATGTTGGACTTATTGGGCAGCCCTGTTTCACTCCCCGCCCCTGAGAGAAGAAGTCTGTTTGCTTGTTACCAATTTTAACCGCACATTTGTTTTTAGTGTACATTGATTTAATAAAATCATATGTTTTCCCTCCAATACCACTTTCTATTAGTTTATAAAAAAGACCTTCGTGCCAAATTGAATCAAATGCTTTCTTGAAATCTACAAAACACGAGTAGATTTTGCCTTTGTTTTGGTTAACTTGTTTATCAATTAGAGTGTGGAGGGTGTAAATGTGGTCAGTTGTACGATAATTTTTTAGAAATCCAATCTGGCTTCTGCTCAGGACGTTGTGTTCGTCAAGGAAATGATGTAGTCTGCTATTTATAATACTGCAGAGAATTTTCCCCAAGTTGCTGTTAACGCATATTCCTCTGTAATTATTTGGGTCAAATTTGTCTCCATTTTTATAGATTGGTGTGATCAGTCCCTGGTTCCAAATATCGGGGAAAATACCTGCAGTGAGGATAATGTTGAAGAGTTTGAGTATAGCCAATTTGAATTTGTGGTCTGTATATTTGATCATTTCATTTAAGATCCCATCAGCACCACAGGCCTTTTTGGGTTGGAGATTGCATATTTTTTCCAATAATTCTTCTTCTGTAATTGGGGTATCCACAGGATTCTGATAGTCTTTGACTGCTAATTCAAGGATTTGTAATTTTTCTTGTATATCTTTTTGTTCTGGGCTCTTTGTTATATTGCTGTAGAGGTTTGCAAAGTGATTTCTCCACATATCCCCATTTTGGATAGCCAACTCCTCATGATGAGGTTTGTTTAATTTATTCCAATTCTCCCAGAAGTGGTTTGATTCTATGGATTCCTCAATTCCATCCAGCTGATTTCTAATGTGCTGTTCCTTTTTTGTTCTTAGGGTGCGTTTGTATTGCTTCAGTGTTTCCCCATATTGAAGGCGTATATTTTTGTTGTCTGGTTCTCTGTGTTTTTGATTAGATATATTTCTCAATGACTTTCTTAGATTTTTGCAATCATTATCAAACCATTTTTCATTATCTGTTATTTTTGGTTTGCTCTTATGCTTCTTTAGATTAGCCAAGGAGGCTAATTTGTCAAATATAAAGTTTATGTTCCTAACGGCCAAATGTACACCTTCATTGCTGAAGGAGAATGTTAAGGCTAAAAAGTTGTCCAGGAGAGATTGTATTTTTTGGCTACTAATTGCTTTTTGGTAGATGTCTGTACTGTTTGCACTCCATCTATAGGCTTGTTTAGTACCATGTAGTTTATTGGGCCATGATGCTTCATGGTTGGGTTCTGCTCTTCTCAGATACACTGTGATTTTACTGTGGTCTGAGAGAGGTGTTAGTGGGCTGACTGTGAAGGCTCTGAGAGATTCTGGGTTTAGGTCGGTGAGGAAGTAGTCTACAGTGCTGCTGCCAAGGGATGAGCTGTATGTGTACCTACCAAAAGAGTCTCCTCTCAGCCTGCCATTGACTATGTACAGACCCAGTGTTCGACAGAGCCTCAGGAGCTGTAATCCATTTTTGTTTTTCACTTTGTCATAGTTGTTTCTGTGGGGGTATGTGGGGAGGGAAAGGTTATTGCTTCCTGGTAGGTGTTTATCCCCATGACTGTTAATAGTGTCTTGTTCTTCTGCTATTCTAGCATTCAGGTCTCCACAGACCAGTACGTTGCCTTGGGCCTGAAAGTGACTAATCTCTCCCTCTAGAATGGAGAAGCTCTCTTCGTTGAAGTAGGGTGACTCTGAGGGGGGAATGTATGTGGCACAGAGGAAGACGTTTTTATCTGTCAAGATAGCCTCCTTGTTGATTTTTAACCAGATAAAGAATTCTCCTGTTTTGATCAATTCGATTGAATTAATTAGTTCAGATTTATACCATATTAGCATTCCCCCTGAGTCTCTGCCCTGTCTGATTCCTTTTAATTTAGTGGATGGTATGATTATCTCCCTATAACCTAGTGGACAGCCAGTGGAAACATCACCTCTGCACCATGTTTCCTGTAGTACTACAATATCAACATCATCAATTTCTTTCAGGAAGTCTGGGTTTCTGCTCTTTAGCCCAAAAGCAGAGGACTTCAATCCTTGTATATTCCAACATGCAACGTAAAAAGACTTCATAACTTTTTTTTTCTCTTTTCCTTACCTTTCAAAATGAGACAAACACTCACAATCCAAGAAGAACCATTAAAATAGGATTTTTCAATTAAAGTAAACTCTTATTTTGCAAATGTGATTTGTTTATCATTTAAGATAGAATTTGTGTCATGCCACTTGGGTGGATGTAGTGTGAGAATGGTGAAGTCTCACTCTCTCTCTCTCTCTCTCTCTCTCTCTCTCTCTCTCTCTCTCTCTCTCTCTCTCTCTCTCTCTCTCTCTCTCTCTCTCTCTCTCTCTCTCTCTCTCTCTCTCTCTCTCTCTCTCTCTCTCTCTCTCTCTCTCTCTCTCTCTCTCTCTCTCTCTCTCTCTCTCTCTCTCTCTCTCTCTCTCTCTCTCTCTCTCTCTCTCTCTCTCTCTCTCTCTCTCTCTCTCTCTCTCTCTCTCTCTCTCTCTCTCTCTCTCTCTCTCTCTCTCTCTCTCTCTCTCTCTCTCTCTCTCTCTGTGTGTGTGTGTGTTATTCTATCTAGAGGATCTTTCTCCTCTGCAGAAGAGATGAAATGAAAGACAGAGAGAGAAAGGGGTAAATATATAGTGTCTGACGTCAGTGGCAGAGCAGTGGAGGTGGGGGGTGCCAATTACTATCACATGCCTGAGCTTACTGAGGCATCTGCAGCACGCAGCCAGGCAATGCACAGCCACAGACAGTGTGTGTGAGACAATGAGTGTGCGAGACAATGTGACGATATGACTGATTTACCCTTCTGCCAGACAATGAGTGCATGTGTGGCATTAATGGACAGTACATACAGTCAGGTACATAATTATTGGCACCCTTGAAAAAGATTAGCAAAAAAGACTGTATAAAAGAAATAATACAAATACTGAGCTATGTTGTATTCTCAAAAAATGTATATAAATTATATTTTTTATACTTATACAATTGCTCAGATAAAGATATTTTGTTTGTCAAGTAATAAAAAAACATTTAAAAACGATAGGGGTCAAATTTATTGGCACCCCTGTTTTCAATACTCCAGCACATTGTGAGGATAATGAAATTGGAAATTCCTCCATATAGAATATTTCCAGATCCTTGATATCCATCGTCTGCTCTTATGGACTGCCCTCTTTAAATCAAACCACAGGTTTTCAATGGCGTTCAAGTCCGGAGACTGAGATGGCCTTTGAAACATTTCGATTTAGTGGTCAACCATTTCTTTATGGATTTTGATTAGGGCTTGGGTTTATTGTCTTGCTGGAAGAAGGTTTTTGTCTGAAAATATCCCATTATTTGGTAAAGTTCATGATGCCATTAATCTTAACAAAGGCCCCAGGTCAAGTGGAAGCAAAATAGATCAGAGATCCACCACCATATTTTACCGTAGGTATGAGGCACTTTTCTGCTTCTGTTTTTCAATGCCAAACCCACAACTGGTGGGCGTGGCCAGAGAGCTCTATTTTCATGTCATCTGACCATTACACCGCCTGGAGTTTGATAAACGGCATTGGCACTTGGATTGGAACCGGTGCAGACCTTCCATTAAAACGGACTAATTTTTTGGTGCTAGTCATGGTCAACAGACCAACAATGGATTGTCAGTATATAGCAGGGGCGCAATATTCTTATTATTATTATATATATGTAACCAATGTGAAATGGCTAGCTAGTTAGCGGTGGTGCGCGCTAATAGCGTTTCAATCGGTAACGTCACTTGCTCTGAGACCTGAAGTAGTTGTTCCCCTTGCTCTGCAAGTGCTGCGGCTTTTGTGGCGCGATGGGTAACGATGCTTCGTGGGTGACTGTTGTTGATGTGTGCAGAGGGTCCCTGGTTCGAGCCCAGGTTGGGATGGAAGCTATACTGTTACATATATATACCCGCAAAACACCTGTCTCAACGTCAACAGTGAAGACGTGACTCCGGGATGCTGGCCTTCTAGGCAGAGTTGCAAAGAAAAAGCCATATCTCAGACTGGCCAAAGAAAAGTTTAAGAACGGGTAAAAGAACACAGACACTGAACAGAGGAACTGTCGCCTCTTCACTGTTGACGTTGAGTGGCATTTTGCAGGTACTATTCAATGAAGCTGCCAGTTGAGGACTTGTGAGGCATCTGTTTCTCAAGCAAGACACTCTAATGTACTTGTGCACCGGGGCCTCCCACTCCTCTTTCTATTCTGGTTAGAGAGAGTTTGCGCTGTTCTGTGAAAGGAGTAGTACACAGCGTTGTACAAGAGCTTCAGTTTCTTGGCAATTTCTCGCATGGAATAGCCTTCATTTCTCAGAACAAGAATAGACTGACGAGTTTCAGAAGAAAGTTCTTTGTTTCTGGCCATTTTGAGCCTGTAATCAAACCCACAAATGCTCCAGATAATCAACTAGTCTAAAGAAGGCCAGTTTTATTGCTTCTTTAATCAGGACCACAGTTTTCAGCTGTGCTAATGTAACAGTTAAACTTTAGACCGTCCCCTCGACACGGGCGCGAACCAGGGACCCTCTGCACACATCAACAACAGTCACCCACGAAGCGTCGTTACCCATCGCTCCACAAAGGCCGCGGCCCTTGCAGAGCAAGGGAAACCACTACTTCAAGTCTCAGAGCAAGTGACGTCACCGACTGAAAGGCTGCTAGCGCGCACCACCGCTACCTAGCTAGCCATTTCACATCGGTTACATTCACCCCCCTTTCGACCTCCTCCTTTTCCGCAGCAACCAGTGATCCGCCTCGCCCCGACCCACTAACATACTTGCAAAAGGTTTTTCTAATGATCAATTAGCCTTTTAAAATGATAAACTTGGATTAGCTAACACAATGTGCCATTGGAACACAGGAGTGATGGTTGCTGATAATGGGCCTCTGTACACCTATGTAGATATTCCATAAAAAATCTGCCGTTTCCAACTACAATAGTAATTTACAACGTTAACAATGACTACACTGTATTTCTGATCAATTTGATGTTATTTTAATTTACAAAAAAATTGTTTTTCTTTCAAAAACAAGGACATTTCTAAGTGACCCCGGACTTTTGAACGGTAGTGTACACAGCTCTGGAAAAATTAAGAGACAGCTGCAAAATGTTCAGTTTCTCTGGTTTTACTATTTATAGGTATGTGTTTGGGTAAAAATAACATTGTTTTATTCTATAAACTATTGACAACATTTCTTCTAAATTCCAAATAAAAATATTGTCATTTAGAGCATATATTTGCAGAAAACTGGGCAAAATAACAAGAAAGATGCAGTGTTGTCAGACCTCGAATAATGCAAAGACAATAAGTTCATATTCATTTTTAAACAACACAATACTAACGTTTTAACTTAGGAAGAGTTCAGAAATCAATATTTGGTGGAATAACCCTGATTATCAATCACAGCTTTCATGCGTCTTGGCATGCTCCCCACCAGTCTTTCACATTGATGTTGGCTGACTTTATGCCATTCCTGGCGCAAAAATTCAAGCAGCTTGGCTTTGTTTGATGCTTGTGACCATCCATCTTCCACTTGATCACATTCCAGAAGTTTTCAATGGGATTCAGGTCTGCAGATTGGGCCTAATTTTAAGGGCTTACAGTAGTTTTATTGTAATACAGTGGGTTGAAACTCTTGGTTTACAGGCCACTTCAAGCCTGCAAGTCACATTATTCTGGCTTGAAAAGTGATATGTAATTTCTATTGGAATCCAGGCAGAATGGGGATATCCAACATTTACATTTTTTATTCACCAGCAACCTGCATTCAGAATGACTGCCAGGATTGGGAAGACAAATATTTTTTTGTTACCGTTATTTTACCAGGTAAATTGACTGAGAACACATCCTAATTTACAGCAACGACCTGGGGAATAGTTACAGGGGAGAGGAGGGGGATGAATGAGCCAATTGTAAGCTGGGGATGATTAGGTGACCATGATGGTATGAAGGACAGTTTGGGAATTTAGCCAGGACACCAGGGTTAACACCCCTAATCTTACGATAAGTGCTATGGGATTGTTAATGACCTCAGAGAGTCAGGACACCCATTTAACATCCCATCCAAAAGACAGCACCCTACACAGGGCAGTCACTCCCTGGGGCATTGGGATATTTTTTTTATACCAGAGAAAAGAGTGCCTCCTACCGTCCCTCCAACACCACTTCCAGCAGCATCTGGTCTCCCATCCAGGTACTGACCAGGACCAACCCTGCTTAGCTTCAGCAGCAAGCAAGCCAGCAGTGGGATGCAGTCTCATACCACCCTGCCTTAAACATCTAAACTTGAACAACCATTTCAGTAACAGGTGCAATAGTTCAAGTAATAATAGTTTAGAACAATTTATGTTGGCCAAACAGTTCTATTTTTCTTTCATCAGACCAGAGGACATTTCTCCAAAAAGTACGATCTTTGTCCCCATGTGCAGTTGCAAACCGTAGTCTGGCTTTTTTATGGCAGTTTTGGAGCAGTGGCTTCTTCCTTGCTGAGCGGCCTTTCAGGTTATGTCGATATAAGACTCGTTTTACTGTGGATATAGATACTTTTGTACCTGTTTCCTCCAGCATCTTCACAAGGTACTTTGCTGTTGTTCTGGGATTGATTTGCACTTTTCGCACCAAAGTACGTTCATCTCTAGGAGACAGAACGCGTCTCCTTCCTGAGCGGTATGACGGCTGCGTGGTCCCATGATGTTTATACTTGCGTACTATTGTTTGTACAGATGAACGTGGTACCTTCAGGCGTTTGGAAATTGCTCCCAAGGATGAACCAGACTTGTGGAGGTCTACAATTTTTTTTTCTGAGGTCTTGGCTGATTTCTTTTGGTTTTCCCATGATGTCAAGCAAAGAGGCACTGAGTTTGAAGGTAGGCCTTGAAATACATCCACAGGTACACCTCCAATTGACTCGAAGGTGATCGCCGATGCTCTATCACGGGTTTAGTAACTGGGGACGCTTGTTGGTTTTTGTTGTTGCAAACTGGGAGTTTGTAGGTTTTGGGGTGGGTGTGTTACGTTCCCCAGTTTAATTGTTGTGGGTTTGTGTATTTGTATGTGTGTATTTCAGGAAATGGAATCCTGGATTCTAAGCAGCTGATTGGTCGGCCCCGGTTGCAGATTGGAGCTCTGACCCCGCCCTCTCGTCAGGGGATACAGCTGTCTGCAATTACCAACTCCTTCTGCAGCTTGAAAAGCCAGTGTTCCTTTGTTAGGAGGGAGCTTCTTTGTATGTGCTGTGTTGGTTGTTAGTCTGGTAAATTTGTTGAAAGTATTTTGTAGCTGCTCCTGTAGAGGTATGTGTATACCATAGGACTTAGTGAACAATTTAAATAACTAAAAACCCCTAAGTTTGGTGAATTATTCTGTTGAATTTGTTCCCAGGGGGGGAAGGGGAAGGCACCTTGATAGTGTTTAGGCAAGAGGCCTGCGGGCATACAGTTGAAGTCGGAAGTTTACGTACACTTAGGTTGGAGTCATTAAAACTTGTTTTTCAACCACTCCACACATTTCTTGTTAACAAACTATAGTTTTGGCAAGTTGGTTAGGACATCTACTTTGTGCATGACACAAGTAATTTTTCCAACAATTGTTTACAGACAGATTATTTCACTTAGAATTCATTGTATCACAATTCCAGTGGGTCAGAAGTTTACTTACACTAAGTTGACTGTGCCTTTAAACAGCTTGGAAAATTCCAGAAAATGATGTCATGGCTTTCGAAGATTCTGGTAGGCTAATTGACATAATTTGAGTCAATTGAAGGTGTACCTGTGGATATATTTCAAGGCCTAACTTCAAACTCAGTTCCTCTTTGCTCGACATCATGGGAAAATCAAAAGTAATCAGCCAAGACCTCAGAAAAAAAATGGTAGACCTCCACAAGTCTGGTTCATCCTTGGGAGCAATTTCCAAATGCTTGAAGGTACCACGTTCATCTGTACAAACAATAGTACGCAAGTATAAACACCATGGGACCACGCAGCTGTCATACCGCTCAGGAAGGAGATGCCTTCTGTCTCCTAGAGATGAATGTACTTTGGTGCGAAAAGTGCAAATCAATCCCAGAACAACAGCAAAGGACCTTGTGAAGATGTTGGAGGAAACAGGTACAAAAGTATCTATATCCACAGTAAAACGAGTCCTATATCGACATAACCTGAAAGGCCGTACAGCAAGGAAGAAGCCACTGCTGCAAAATCGTCATAAAAAAGCCAGACTACGGTTTGCAACTGCACATAGGGACAAAGATCGTACTTTTTTGAGAAATATCCTCTGGTCTGATGAAATAAAAATAGAACTGTTTGGCCATAATGACCATCATTATGATTGGAGGAAAAAGGGTGAGGATTGCAATCCGAAGAACACCTTCCCAACTGTGAAGCACGGGGGTGGCAGCATCATGTTGTGGGTGTGCTTTGTTGCAGGAGGGACTGGTGCACTTCACAAAATAGAGAGAGGAAAATTATGTGGATATATTGAAGCAACATCTCAAGACATCAGTCAGGAAGTTAAAGCTTGGTCGCAAATGGGTCTTCCAAATGAACAATGACCCCAAGCATACTTCCAAAGTTGTGGCAAAATGGCGTGAGGACAACAAAGTCAAGGTATTGGAGTGTCCATCACAAAGCCCTGACCTCAATCCCATAGAAAATTTGTGGGAAGAACTGAAAAAGTGTGTGCGAGCAAGGAGGCCTACAAGCCTGACTCAGTTACAGGAATGGGCCAAAATTCACCCAACATATTGTGGGAAGCTTGTGGAAGGCTACACAAAACGTTTGACCCAAGTTAAACAATTTAAAGGCAATGCTACGAAATACTAATTGAGTGTATGTAAACTTCTGACCCACTGGGAATGTGATGAAAGAAATTAAAGCTGAAATAAATCTTTCTCTCTATTATTCTGACATTTCACATTTTAAAAATAAAGTGGTGATCCTAACTGTTCTAAAACAGGGAATTATTACTCGGATTAAATGTCAGGAATTGTGAAAAACTGAGTTTAAATGTATTTGGCTGAGGTGTTTGTAAACTTCCAACTTCAACTGTACATATACCCGTATTCTTTACTGTGTCTATTCACACTAGGTAAGACCTGGGCGGACCACCCCCTGTATTTTGGTTAGCGCGCCAGGTGGCGCTAAGATTAGGTACGTAGTGGGTAGGTAGGTAAGGTAGGAGAGGGGGGTCTTTAACTTTTAATTTCTTTGGTTCCATCCAGCCCCTTTCCCCCCACTTTACTGTGTGAAGGAAATAAATTCCCTGCAAACAGTAACTTTTCTCAGCCTCTGTCCTTCCCCGCACCTACAATCACATGCCTCTTTCACTCCACGGGGAGTTAAGTTGTAGCAGGGTGTTGTGTTCCCTCCACCAAGAGGTGTACATAACAGTGAGGATGGCCAAAACTATGATACGGGAAAACCTGTGCTCCGAATAGAATGTGTATCAAAACAAACAATACCTCACAATGATGGGGTGCAAAGAACTGAAATAAATAGTGTGTGTAAATGACATACAGGTGTGTGAACAGGTGATCAGAATTCAGGTGATTGGGATTCCCTGAACGCAGCTCACTTTCCAGTTCACACTCTGAAACACGTAGATCCCCTGAACGCAGCTCACTCCGGAGAGTGAGCTGCGTCAGAATGAGCTGCGTTCAGGGGATCTACGTGTTTGAGAGTGTGAGTTGGAAAGTGAGCTGCGTTCAGGGGATCTACGTGTTTGAGAGTGTGAGCTGGAAAGTGAGCTGCGTTCAGGGGATCTACGTGTTTGAGAGTGTGAGCTGGAAAGTGAGCTGCGTTCAGGGGATCTATGTGTTTGAGAGTGTGAGCTGGAAAGTGAGCTGCGTTCAGGGGATCTACGTGTTTGAGAGTGTGAGCTGGAAGCAGACGTTACACCTACATTGTGCCCCTGTCCTGAGAGGAGGGAAGTCCACCATGTAGCTAGATGTAGTATGCTAATGTTGACTAGCTAACTTTGCCCATAAAAAGAAAGTTAGGCTAGCAAGCACTTATTTTAGCCAGGTAGCCTTGGACAAGAAAAACTAAAAGCATGTACTGTATGACAGAGTCATAGACCATTTTGTCAACATGACAGGTAGGAGGATGGCATATGGGTTTCTTTACAAGTAGTGTGAGTCTACATTTTTTTCTACTTGCATGAATGTACACATGCACACACACACACAGAAATCAGAACCATGGACAGCGCTTGTTTTCCGTAAGTGGCAGCACCCTGTTCATCAGTGGAGGATACTGAGGCGAGGACGGCTCATAATAATGGTTGGAACGGAGCCGATGGAATGGCATAAATACGTTTGATGTTTTTCATACCATTCCACTTATTTCGCTCCAGCCATTAACACAAGCCCATCCTCCCCAATTAAGGTGCCACCAACCTCCTGTGCTCTCCATGGTTTTAAATCAATAGTTATTTAGTAGTTCGAAAATGTGGGAAACATTAACTTGCTTGACCATGCTGTAGGTCATGTAACTGTTTGTTACATGCAATATGCTTTGTGGACTTCACCGGACAGATGTTGCTCTCCGGTTTGTGATGAAACAAAGGTGTGGTTGAATTTATTCTGCCACTATCTTCTTATTGTCTCGGCCTTAGGCCTATATATTACGGTCGCAAGGCATATGAACTAACAGGTTATAGAACGAACAACACAATTATCACATCACATAGGTTGTAATATGGCTTTTCTTCTGGCTTGGCTTCTCCAGTGATTTTACTGGATCGACGTGTACGACAGCGTGCTCCAGTTCCCGCCACTGTCCAGCAACTTCGCACAGCCATTGAAGAGGAGTGGGACAACATTAAACAGCCTAAACACCTCTATGTGAAAGAGATGTGTCGTGCTGTATGAGGCAAATGGTGGTCACACCAGATACTGACTGGTTTTCTGATCCACACCCTCGTTTTTAAAGGTGTCTGTGACCAACAGATGCATATCTGCATATCCGTATTCCGAGTCATGTGAAATCCAATGATTAGGGCCTGAATAATTTATTACAATTGACTGATTTCATAATATGAACTGTAACTCATTTGTGAATTTCTGGATTTTAGATCAACTTTTACTGTACTGTATTATAAGCCTGCTGACACATCTTCTGAGAATGACATCAGTCAGTCTGCATCTGTGTGTTTTTGTGTGTGTGTTACTGGAGAGAGAAAGAGAAGAAAGAAAAGGAAAATAGAGAGACACAAAGAGATGGGGAGAAAAAGAGAGAGAGCGGGGGAGAGAGAGCAAAATATCCATGTGAGTGCTACTGCTGGTGTTGTTTGCGTCAGAGCTAACTGATGTCACCTCCAGAGCTCCAGCGCTGCACCCAGCTCCCTCTGCCTCACAGCCCAGTATTCCTATATACTGGCCGCACAGCCCAGTATTCCTATATACTGGCCGCACAGCCCAGTATTCCTATATACTGGCCGCACAGCCCAGTATTCCTATATACTGGCCGCACAGCCCAGTATTCCTATATACTGGCCGCACAGCCCAGTATTCCTATATACTGGCCGCACAGCCCAGTATTCCTATATACTGGCCGCACAGCCCAGTATTCCTATATACTGGCCGCACAGCCCAGTATTCCTATATACTGGCCGCACAGCCCAGTATTCCTATATACTGCCCGCACAGTCCAGTATTCCTATATTACTGCCCGCACAGCCCAGTATTCCTATATACTGGCCGCACAGCCCAGTATTCCTATATACTGCCCGCACAGCCCAGTATTCCTATATACTGCCCGCACAGCCCAGTATTCCTAAATACTGCCCGCACAGCCCAGTATTCCTAAATACTGCCCGCACAGCCCAGTATTCCTATATACTGCCCGCACAGCCCAGTATTCCTATATACTGCCCGCACAGCCCAGTATTCCTATATACTGCCCGCACAGTCCAGTATTCCTATATTACTGCCCGCACAGCCCAGTATTCATATATACTGCCCACACAGCACAGTATTCCTATATACTACCCGCACAGCCCAGTATTCCTATATACTGCCCGCACAGCCCAGTATTCCTATATACTGCCCGCACAGCCCAGTATTCCTATATACTGCCCGCACAGCCCAGTATTCATATATACTGCCCACACAGCACAGTATTCCTTCTACTGAGCCATTTAGTTTATGTTCATATTCTTTTATTATATGTTATTGTATTTGCATTGGCGAGAAGGAACCTGCAAGCAAGCACTTCATTGGATGGTGTATACCATATGTATCCTGTATGTATGACTAATAAAACTCATGGCTGGGCATGCTGATCCCTCCAGCCAGCACCACAGACCATGTGACTTCAGTCAGCTGATAGTCACACAGTTGTGTCTTCCTCCAGGAAAGGTAAATATCACTGTTTTCTACTAGAAAGGCTGTGACACCCATGTGACACACAGCCTGACCTATTAAAATGTGATTAGCAGTCCAGGTTTACACACCTTTAGTTGACATTGTTGGCAATTAGCATAAACTTCTGTAGAGAAATGCATGCATTCATGTAAGGAGGCCAACGCTTTGATCACAGCGACAGCATCATTGCATTTTGTTACACTAGAATTACATCAATTTCCAATGAAACACTGCTTTTTAAAAATGTAATTTGAGTAATTATGAAATTATGAAAAATATGAATAACATTCCAACCATGAGGCCAAAGAGGGCGCTTTTGTTGACAGATTGCAGGAAAGGGCCACAGGCATGTGGCAGAGTAGACGCAACTGTACACTGCCGCACATCAAGACAGTTCGTGGTGGACACACACACACACACAAACACAACACACACACACTTTCTCTCTCTCTGTGATGATGGAGGAGCAGGAACACAAAGGACCCAACAGTCTGACAGAATGGCAATGGCTTCAGTCCTCAACACAGTGAACACACACACATACACACTAAGACAATAACATGTACAGTACACATCACATCTATCGACCCCACTGGGACAGAGGTGCTGCATGTTATCATAAACATCAGCTACTGTTCATCATCTCTCCACTTCTTTCCCTTCCATCCCTCTTTTACCCCTCTCTATTACCTCACTCCCTCCCCCTAAGCTTAGCTTTTATTAACCATGAATGATGCTGACGTATTTTTGCCCCCTCAGGATTAGGGATGTGCGTATGTGAGTGTGCGTGTCTCTCTCTCTTTCTCTCACTGTGTGTGTCAGTTTATATTCTAAGCAGCAGGAAGATTGGGTGTTTGTGCTTGTACGGGAGAGAGAGAGCAAGAGAGAAAGGAAAATAATTCTTATGCACCAGTGAAGTGAGACAGTTGTGCCTCTCACAGGTGCAGTGCTGCGATAAGCATATCAAACAAAGGGAGAAAACGCACCAAACACAAATACAGACAGAATGATATCCTCCTCACCTACTTACGCACGCAAGGAAATTACTTCCCACCACAGAGACACAGGACTGTGGAAAGAGCAGCGGCTCAGGGTTTTTGTGTCCTTCTCACTTCGCTCTACAGACTATTAGTAGGCTGTATGGATCTACGATTAGTGCCGGGAGTTTTTCCTTAAAACCTGACCAGGAACAACTCTGGGCCCTTTTATCGGTTCACCACAGAAAAACATGACTTTATTTGAGTATGTACTGCATGTTCATGTCATTAAAGCAGAGAACATGATCCAGCCGTCAGTGTGGTGTGCCTACTCTTTGTGTGCTGCCCTTTGACACAGATAAACAACAACAGGAAGTGACTGAGGTCATCTGATAGCGTAGCAGTATGTTCTCGAGGCGTGCGTGTGTGTGTGTGTACACTCAAGGCATGGGGCCGCTGTAGCATGTGTTCGACTAATGGGGTCTCTTGACTGTTCTGTGTACGTATAGAGTATTTATCTTGTGCTAAGAGATGATACTGTGCTGTTTTAATAAACACACACATCACAAGTCAAACACACACACTAAAGTCAGATTCTTGGGCAATGTTGTCACATTGACGTCACGTAACACATTGAACAATGTGTTACATGACACCAAACACTCTTTCTACACTCTTAAAAATGAGAGTACAGTATTGTTCCCAGGAGAACAAAAATATCAGAATACACATGATGCACTTCAGAGGTACACATACTGATGTCACATGGTACTGGTCGGTACCTTGTAGGGTACATGTGCAGATAAAGAGTATCATAGTACATTTTGTACCCCAAATATTGAATATAAAAAAGGTACAACCACCACACTCTTGCTCGAAAAAGGGGTGAAATGTGAAGGTACAGTTCTGTTTCCCAGGGTACAAACGTATTTTGTGTACCCTCAATATGCACCATAAGGTACAATTATGAATTTCTGCCACCTAAAAAGGAACTAACGAATTCCAATAGGAATTCCAAATCACTTTGTAAGCCAGCATAATGTGACTTGCAGGTAAGGTTTTGGGAAAGTTACCAGAATTTTTCAAGCCTACATGCAGGCCTGATGTGGCCTGTAAACCACGAGTTTCAGGCAACTGTATTAGGGTAAAACTAGGTCTCAGAATAAGGCCTTATGAGTAATGTATTGTCATAAAGAGCATCATTTGTATGATAATATACTGTACGCCTAGGAACTCACTAAGTGAAGGCCACAGGACTGAAATTAATGAATTCAACCATGGTGTTATTGTCACTAACAAATACAGTCATGGGTGGTAACTCTACAATTCACTCAAAAAGGCAAGGCACACAATTACGCACCTATAACTAAAAGTAGAAAGGAGGACCTTACAGGGTCCCACCCCAGTGACAAATGGTTGTACCGCTTTAGGAACAAATCTAACCCTTTATTGCTGAGAGTGTACCCTTGTAACTGCAGAACACTCCCCCCTAAATGGTAAATGTTTGTGCCCCACAAGACTGTATCACCCATGTTCTCTGCATCGCTCCAAGGAGGACTCCAACTCTTCAGTCTTTATTATCAGCTTTAATAATAACGACATGACCACGTCTGTACCTACTGCACCCCACTGAATGGAATATCAATGTGAGATTTTGAGAAACACTCTTTCTCTGTCACACATGAACACACGCACGCTTGCACACACACGCACGCTTGCACACACACGCACACACACACAGCAGTCTTATATCAAGCCTGCATGCTCCCTAGAAGTCTGTTCCCTATGGAGTCCCAGTGAGTCTGACTGTACCAGTAAGCCTGGTATAAATATTTCAACCCTCGACCCACTCCCTCCACTCATAATCTCTGAGTTATGCTACCATAGGCATTTAAACACTAAATACCCCTAGGGGAGCTCATATCTGTTAGACTGAACACACCCACTGCACATATACTGTCTTTACACCACACACAAATGCATATGGGTGTACACACACACACACACACACAAACATGCAGTTATGTACACACACACAGTGACATTAACACAGGATGAGCCAAGATGAGCCAACAAGCAGGTGACGATAGGGAAGATCTCACTCATAATCCATCCCACAACACACACACACCTCCCCTCCACCTCTCTCTCCCCCGGTCATTTGCGTAAGTACTGGACAGCTCTACGTCATCCCGCTTTCGCCAGCGGTAGGTTGACTCAGAGAAAAGAGGAGAGGTGTGTTTGCAGATGAGCCAGACATTTCTTTGTCCTCCTGAGCACTGTGTCACATTAAAAGGGAAAAAATTGACTGGTGCTGAGCTGGGCCATGAATACACACCCGCAGACAGATAGACTTCCATGCAAACAAACACACACACACACACACACACTAAAGACACTCAGAGGGACACGATAACAAAAGACACTCGTATGAATACATTACTTTCTAAACACACACTGACACACGTACAATACAAACAACCCCACAAGCATCCATACTGCAGTGATGACGCACAACACAAAACATATAGGCTACATCTAACAATACAGACAGCCCAAAGACAGGTGCCATTAATGTTCATTCAATGGTTCACAGGGTAACTCTTTAAAAAAAAAAAAAAAAAAAAAAAAAAAAAATCGGACAGTGCTTTTCTTTGAACTGCTCAACTATCGATTGTGGTCCATATGAGGTTGGACTGACTGACATAAGCCTGATGAATCACCCTCCCTCTCTTTCAGCCTCTTACCTTCATTCTCTCATTGTCTTCTTCTGTTTTTCTCTCATCTTTCAAACTCTATTTACTCTTGTTTTTCTGTCTCACCTCATTTCTCTCTCTACCCCTCCTTCTTTCTCTCTACCCCCTCCTTCTTTCTCTCTACCCCCCCCCCCCCTTCTCTCTCTAGGGACAGGGACCCAAACAGAGGGACAAAGGACAGTAAATGACACAATGACCCACAGGCAGTGTCAGTGATCAAATCAAAGGGTACTTGTCACGTGCGCCGAATACAACAGGTGTAGACCTTCCAGTGAAATGCTTACTAACAATAAAGCAATAGTGCAAAAAAGGTATAAGGTGATCAATAGGTAGGTAAAGATATAAAACAACAGTAAAAAGACAGGCTATATACAGTAACGAGGCTATAAAAGTAGTGAGGCTACATACAGACACCGGTTAGTCAGGCTGATTGAGGTAGTATGTACATGACATCATGTACATGATGTCATCCATTCTCAGACAATGTGACACGCCCACCAAAACTTATGGAGGAAAGGTTGGAATTATGAGAAATACTCAACTGCGTAATGCGTTTTTGGTGTAGAAAAATCCATCATACAGCATGAAATGTTTTATCTTGATTTGCGCCTAATTAACACAACCATGGGAGTAGACAAGTGTAGCTATTGCCTCATCAAATCAAATCAAATTGTATTGGTCACATACACATGGTTAGCAGATGTTAATGCGAGTGTAGGGAAATGCTTGTGCTTCTAGTTCCAACAGTGCAGTAATATCTAACAAGTAATAACTAACAATTCCCAACAACTACCTAATACACACAAATCTAAAGGGGTGAATGAGAATATGTACATATAAATATATGGATGAGCGATGGCTGAGCGGCATATGCAAGGTGCAGTAGATTATATAAAGTACAGTATATACATGTGAGATGAGTAATGTAAGATATGTAAACATTATTAAAGTGGCATTATTTAAAGTGGCATTGCTTAAAGTGACTAGTGATCAATTTATTAAAGTGTCCAGTGATTGGGTCTCAGTGTAGGCAGCAGCCTCTGAGTTAGTGATTGCTATTTAACAGTCTGATGGCCTTGAGATAGACGCTGTTTTTCGATCTCTCAGTCCCAGCTTTGATGCACCTGTACTGACCTCGCCTTCTGGATGATAGCGGTGTGAACAGGCAGTGGCTCGGGTGGTTGTTGTCCTTGATGATCTTTTTTGGCCTTCCTGTGACAACGGGTGATGTAGGTGTCATGGAGGGCGGGTAGTTTGCCGGTGATGCGTTGTGCAGACCGCACCACCCTTTCGAGAGCCTTGCGGTTGAGGGCGGTGCAGTTGCCGTACCAGGCTGTGATACAGCCTGATACAGTTCTACATGGAAGTTCTACTGTGATACAGTTCTACATGGAACCCTTTTGGTAGCATCCACATTAATATAGAAGTGTTTAGAAATATATTGTTATTTACAATAAAAGTGACTCCAAAATGACACAATACATGATTCACCATTCATTTCTACAAAATAATCTGAAACACAACCAAAACAAAGAGTAAATGGGTCCATCAAACGTATAGAGTCACAAGCTTCATGTAGTCATTGTGTGCTATGAATATGGGACCAAATACTAAACTTTTGACTACTTTAATACTCATAAGAGAATATGTCCAAATACTTTTGGTTCCCTAAAATGGTGGACAATGTACAAAACGTGCTGTAATTTCTAAATGGTTCACCCGATATGGATGAAAATATCCATCACATGCACACACACGCACACAAACACAAGCTTCTTATGGGAGATAGTCCATAGCTTATGGTTGGAAGAACATTTCTGCTCCAAGGTAAGACCAAAGGTGACTAAGAATTAGTAATCGTATCGGACAAGAGAGAGATTGGAGAGAGAAAGCGTGAGACGTAGATAAGGTCTGATCAACTTTAAGAGCATTAAATCTCCTGCTGCCGACCATCATGTTTGGGAGATTACTATAGATTATAGAGGCAATGTGACCCTGGACACACACACACAAACACACACACCTTCAATGATAATTCTGTAGAGTTTGTGTCTCTGTCATCTTCCGGCTGTTTGTCAGGGATGGTTGTAGAGGAATAGACCCGGAGATGACAGACAAGTCACAGACATGACATCACTCAAGAAAGAGAGAGAGAAAAGGATTGAAAGTTGTAAAATATTAAAAAGAACACAATTAAAGAGAGAAAGACAAGAAGTGACGTGGGGAAAGAAAGGACATTGTCATAAAAAAAGGAAAGAAAAAAGGTGGAAAACTAATTGATAGATGGTTTTGCTAACGTCATGAAAACGATGCACACGCTTCAATGGGGCAGAAGTCCGTGTGTAGTGATTCTGGATGGCCACAGCTAGCAACAAATTACAAATAGCTTCCATGTGGGGAATCGTAGGTGGCTCATTTCAGCTAGTTGTATCTTGTTCTTGATATCATGTCTTGTTTTGAGGTGTCTTGACTGATGTCACGTCTATGTTAATATGGCAAAAAATTAGCTAGCTAGCTAATCAACAACTGTAATGATGTAATTGAGAGACAAGTGCTCATTGTGCAAATGTCAACAATCTAAGCCAACCCTGTCTGTTTTGCCTCATAGTTGCAGAAGCGTTGGTTTTGTTGTTAAACAACCAACCCGTCTATAGGGGCAGTGAGGTGTCAGATGAGAGGTATTCTTCTCTCAGGTGAGTCAGTCTGGATAGGAGTTCTCATTGATATGATTTAGTGAAGTGATTAGATGTGTCAGAGGGAGAGAGGAGGCTCATGACTCTACATGAGAAGAGAGGACTGGGACACAGCACACATACCAACAAGGTGGCTGAAGATATGAGAGATCTCCTATGAGATGAGAGTGTGTGTAGAGGTGTGTGTGCCTGTAAAGCAAGCTATAAGTCTTTGACTTGTTGCTGAATAAAATCAGTGTGTGATGACATAGTGGACACAGAATGTACTTTTGCGTACATAAGTTTTCATGTACCAAATAAAAATCTGACGGTCAATGTGTTTCCATTACATTTTAAACTCTACCAATAGTTTTGTCACAAAAACTGCTGCGTTAAATAGCAAATGTGCCCACTCTGGTCTTGGCACGTGTGCTCTAGCCAATAGCTTGCAGATACAGTGCAGATAGGCCTACAGTGCAGGTAGGCTGTGCGGGTAAGCTAGTCTACATGATGCAAGTATTATGGATAAAAGCAAGAATATTTGTATTTGTCAACTGGCAGTCAAGCATTGATCATCATGTCACCAGAAGGACCACACAACATGGCATCACGTGACTCCAAGTTCACTTGGATATGATGGTTATTATATTAATATCTGCGCATAAAGACATTCCCACCTCCATTTCACACATTACACATTTTCACAAAAAAGATCCCACCATGTTGAACTAACAAATTATCTGTCTGCATTTATAAAATTGTACTGAAACGTCCTGTTGCCATCACAGCTGTCATGATTTTTCTTTTTACAGTACTGTATGAGTTTACTCGCATAAAATCTGTAGATGGAAATGTGGTTAGTGTGACAAAAATATTTTTTGAAACAGCAAAATACTCAAATATTTGGTTCCAGCATTCGTGGGGTCATTTGGGAAATGCTCGGGAGTTAAGAAGGATTTTAGTTAGGTCCAAACCTTTTGGCGTTTGACAGACTCTGGATCTGGGTTCCACTTCTGAGTCCGTTGGAGAGGATCAGCTTGAGCAAAGTGATGTGCAGAATCACTGATCTACAAATATTATTCCCTGACAAATAATAGGCTTTGTGCGATTAAGATTTGCAGAGCTACGCTTCTCATGGCTTAGGCGATCCCCCACATCAAACACACGTGCAACTAGACATTCATTGATTGATTGGAGAGAGCTTGTGTTAATTAACCCATCAGAGTCTAAGCCCTGTCTAAGTGGGTGGAGGCGGCGGCAGGGGGGGTTCTACTAAGCTATATGGAATTGTTTTAAGAAGGTATTTTTTTCTAAGAGTGTAGCGATGACATACAGGAAGGAAAGGAAGTGGGAGATTAATGCAATAGGGCTATGATTATTACCGTCTACAGGTCAGAGTCAGACAGTGATGGACACTGTGCAGAGTCATGAATGATGTTGGGATGATGGTCACCACAGCACAAGTCCTCCATCAGCAACATTTGTTGTTTAGCTTGTTCTCCTACTGCCTCCCTCCACCCATCCCTCTTTTCATGTAGGGGGGGTTCTACTAAGATATATGTAATTGTTTTAAGAATGTCATACCAAGGATCATTTAGCTATTTAATTAAGATTTTTTTAAACCCATTGAAGTAAAAATAAAATTATATATTTGTTATAATTGTTGTTAGCCCATATAAACACATTGAATAAAAATAACATGTACACGTTTGTGAGAGTCTCACCTTTGCATAGAGGGGTCATAGTGTGTAGCCCAAAGTTTCTAGGCCAAACCGTTTGAACGCTACAGACAATTTGATGAGAAGACCGATTCTCAGGATGTCTCATGGTCTGACAAACGCTCCAGCTCTTTCACCGCAGATGCGGCAGTGCGACATAAGCTGACGCGGTGGATTGAGACGCATCCAATGCAAAAAAACACGATATCTCTAGCTTAAGCTGACAGATTGTTAATGGGGATTTCTTTATTATGCTAATTAGATTTCCACAGGGGTGAGGAAATTGAAGCTAGGGGGTTAAAGAACCTTTCCGAGGATGTTCTACCTGCAGCAAACCTAGTGGATCATGCTGGAATACTGGTAAAAGCGCAGTGCCTCAAAGTGCCACAAAACTCCTGGCCATACACTCTTAGAGAACCCTTTTTGGTTCCAGGTAGACCCTTAAAAGGTTCTACCTGGAACCAAAAAGGGTTCTTCAAAGGCTTATACTATGGGGACACCGAGGAACACTTAGGTTCTTGATAGCTTTTTCTTCTTCTAAGAGTGTAGTGATGACATACAGGAAGGAAGGGAGTAATACAATAGGGCTATGACTATTACTGTCTACAGGGCAGGCTAGGTCAGAGACGGACAGTGATGGACACTGTGCAGTCATCAATGATGTTGGGATGGTCAGCACAAGTCCTCCTTCAGCAACATTTGTTGTTTAGCTTGTTCTCCTACTGCCTCCCTCCCTCCACCCATCCCTCTTTTCACGTAGACATGCATATACACTGACCCACAAGTGGGAAACCAATGGCAACAGATAAACATGAAGTGAGCAAGACTGGAGGCCTAGTGCTTAGTGAGATGCTATCTGATGTTATCAACTACAGTCCTACATAACGCATCTACTGTCTAGGTCATGAGTACCACTACAGCAGCAATTCTCAACAGGCGGATCCAGCTGCTTTCACCTATTCAGTCCAATTCAATAACTCATGAAGGGGAGTGAGCGAGGGCAGAAGTGATGAGGGGATAACTGATTGGAATGAAAGACGGCCTATTGGAGAGTCAGTTAGGTGGTCTCACTCTCTCTGCAGTGAGGTCATTACATGATCATAATAAACCCGGGCTGACGCACTTCCACTGGGCTCATTAACATTCCCTGCATTCCTCACCCTATTCCCATGCCCTGCCTGGACCCAGGAGGCACCTCAGAGGTTTAGTAGGCTTACACTCCGTAGACGTCCTGACACCAGAACACTGAACATTGCGTCCTTTATTCTGACAGAGAGCCCATTACTGATCTAGATCTAATTATTGCGGATGTAAAATTGCAATTAGTACAAAGCTTTTAGAATATATTGCATTAGGCTAACCTTTTGGGAATGGGGACAATATAGCTTTCGCAACATAAATGGATGAGTAAAGAAAAACGGTACATTCATTCAGTGGAGCAACTGGACATACACACATCCAATTACCGGTAGGTCTTTACATGATCTTAATCTTCACTTGGGATAATGTAATACAGTACAAGGGCGCCATCTATAAACCAAAAAGCATACAGCAACCCTGGGTGGTATGGCTGCGTAAACAATGAGCACAGCAGTTCAGCACACATTTGATGTGACTCATAGGCACCACTTATTCCTACTCCATTATTCAATCGATTTCATAGTCAACAGTTCTGATATGTTGTTCGGACTGCAAGGATAGTACATACCTAAAACTAAATCTGTTCATTTAAGAGAGACAGTTTAAATTATCGGCACCACCATTGGCGAAACAGCGGCAACATGACAAAATGATTAGCTTTGAACAGATCAAGGGAACCAGAAAAGGCATGTATTGAATGCACATATCTGTTAACGTAATAAATAATATGCAGTTGGTCTGATAAAATGTGAAAACTACTCTTTATAGCTACCTCTACTGGTCATTGAGAAAAGTTTACAGCACAGTATTCCCATCCAAGTACTAACCTGGCCGACTACTTAGTTTCGGAGATAGGGCGCTGTTACGTACACCTCTAGGAAGAAGGAACGCAACATCCTGCTACAACTCAACTCCCTGTGGAGCGAAAGAGGTATGGGACTGTAGGTGCGAGTAAGGATGACAAAGGCAGAGAATTTACCGGGAATGTATTGCTTCCTTCACACAGTAAATTTGGGGAAAAGGGGCTGAATGGAACCAAAGCAAAGAAAGTAAATGTCAAAGCCTCCCTCTCCTACCTTACCTGCCTACCCACTACTTATCACCACCAAAATACAGGGGGTGGCCCACCCAGGTCTTACCTAGTGTGCATAGACAGTGAATACTATGGGTTATGTATGCCCGCAGGCCTCTTGCCTAAGCACTCCCTAGGTGCCTTCCCCTTCCCCCCTAGGAACAAATGAAACAGAAAAATACAAATGTAAGTAAACAATTTCAATAATAAAAAACACTGCGTCCTATGGGGACACACATACCTTAGAAGCAGCAGCTATAAAGTACTTAACAAAAACCTGTCTCAGCAAAAACAGGACATTAATAAGCTCTCTGTCTGAGCAACAAACACAGAACATAACCATCAGCCCTCTCTGAGAAACAACCAGCACAGGATAAATCAATCAGCTCTCTTAACAACCAACACAGGACACACTCATCATCTCTCTTCTGAGCAACAGAACACTGGCTTATATAGCTGGAGAAGGAGTCTAATGGGATACAGCTGTATCCTGACGAGGGGGCGAGGTCAACTCTCCAATCATCAATGAGACCGACCAATCAGCTGCTTGGATGAATCGAGGAAGCCATCCTGAAACACACACATACAGACAAAACCACAACACAGAAACTGGGGAACGTTTGCCCATAAGAAAAGTAATATTGGTTGGATCGACTATTTGAAGTTCATATCTCTGGAAAAAGTGTACGGTGAAAGAACCATTATTCAAATGAAATGAAATCAAATTGTATTGGTCACATTCTCATATTTAGCAGATGTTATTGCGGGTGTAGTGAAATTCTGTAACACACTCAGTTGAAGTAACTAGTAGCAGTGTTCCTAACATTCTATATTCTGAACTTTAAATAGACATTTACAGCCATACAGTCCCAAAAAGCAAAATGTAACATTAACATACACAATTATATTGTTAATCAATATAAGACAGTTGCCTCTGATGAAATAATACAATAGTACACCATACTGTGCTGGCTGACAGCACCTGGTATTCCCAAGCGGTCTCCCATTCAAGTACTACCAGGCCCGACCCTGCTTAGCTAGCGAGATCGGGCGTATTCAAGCTAAGCGGCGAAAGGTGATTTGGGTAGACTATAAAAAGTTGATGAGCCTCGGCAACATAGACCTAATCAATTCCCAACAATAGAAAGCAAAGCAGGCCAAGTTATGCTTATACACTACCGTTCAAAAGTTTGGGGTCACTTAGAAATGTGCTAATTTTTTGTCTAATAAAATAACATAAAATTGATCAGTGTAGACATTGTTAATGTTGTAAATGACTATTGTAGCTGGAAACTGATGTTTTTTTAATGGAATATCTACATAGGCTGCTTCGTTAAATAGTACCCGCAAAACACCCGTCTCAACGTCAACAGTGAAGAGGCGACTCCGGGATGCTGGCCTTCTAGGCAGAATTCCTCTGTCCAGTGTGTGTGTTCTTTTGCCCATCTTAATCTTTTCTTTTTATTGGCCAGTCTGAGATATGACTTTTTCTTTGCAACTCTGCTTAGAAGGCCAGCATCCCGGAGTCGCCTCTTCACTGTTGACGTTGAGACTGGTGTTTTGCAGGTATTATTTAATGAAATTGCCAGTTGAGGACTTTTGAGGCGTCTGTTTCTCAAACTAGACACTCTAATGTACTTGTCCTCTTGCTCAGTTGTGCACCGGGGCCTCCCACTCCTCTTTCTATTCTGGTTAGAGCCAGTTTGTGCTGTTCTCTGAAGGGAGTAGTACACAGCGTTGTACGAGATCTTCAGTTTCTTGGCAATTTCTTGCATGGAATAGCCTTAATTTCTCAGAACAAGAATAGAATGACGAGTTTCAGAAGAAAGTGCTTTGTTTCTGGCCATTTTGAGCCTGTAATCAAACCTACAAATGCTGATGCTCCAGATAGTCAACTAGTCTAAAGAAGGCCAGTTGTATTGCTTCTTTAATCAGTATAACAGTTTTCAGCTGTGCTAACATAATTGCAAAATAGTTTTCTAATGATCAATTAGCTTTTTAAAATTATAAACTTGGATTAGTTTACACAACGTGCCATTGGAACACAGGAGTGATGGTTGCTGATAATGGGCCTCTGTACGCCTTTGTAAATATTCCATTAAAAATCAGCCGTTTCCTGCTACAATAGTCATTTACAACACTAACAATGTCTACACTGTATTTCTGATCAATTTGATGTTATTTTAATGAACAAAAAATGTGATTTTCTTTCAAAAACAAGGACATTTCTAATTTCTAATTTCTTTTTAACGGTAGTGTACATCTGTCAGATGCTGGACATTTCAACTTTACGCAAACTTTTCAAGTTAATGTGATCCTCCAAAAGTCATTCAATCAATTTCCTCTTCATTTTAACAAAATGAACTAACCATAGCATCATACAATTGTGTCACTTATTTATGTTACAATGAACAGTAATCTATAACGGTTTATACTTTATTATCTAGCAAATAAAACACCTCAATCCATTCTGTCTGAGGACACAAGTAGGCCTATACATTATAACATGATAGGAATAAGTATCAGTGCTACAATAACAGATTACATGCATTGGGGGTATTCAAAAGAGAAAATCAATCTACAAGTAGTAACGTTAGCTAGGCCTCGTTCACTTTGAAATAGATGCTAAACCATTCATCCGATGACTATAACTAAAGTAAAGCGAAAATAAATGCTTACAAAACTCATTCTCAACACTAAACTCAACATATCAGAATCAAAACTGGGCCCATAACATGGTGGCTGTTTTATTTCAAACCAACACCATTTGAACAACAAGATCAGAGAACGAATGCAGTCCCCCACTACCACAATTTATGCAGTCACTGTTTTCACATTTTGAATACATTAGCTGAGCCTTGCCCTGGGAGAACCGCCTTGCTGATCACATTATCTCCTTTGCCAGGTAAGTATGAGTTAACTTTTACAAGTCGGTGGATGGGCACTCATTCCAGTCGAAACTGTTCGGCTGACAGTTATCACTCTGGCTACTGATAATAACGCATCATATTTACCAGGGTTTAATGGCGTTTATGATCGCAGTTGTGGACACTTGAAAAGTCATTACTTTATTACATTGCTTAACTTTTTCTTAACATTTGTCATAGTTAGTTAAAGCTACGAATTTGTATCCACTCTCGTTGGGCTGCATATTTTCCACCATTTTCTTCAAATCGGAAAACGTTGTGAAGCCACGCCCATTTTCTGCAATATGGGCCTTAAAAGCACGGAACTAGTCTCCACTGCGTGTATACTTCGTATTATGATGAATTTAGTAAGACATCCGGGAACTTTTGGCATACTAACTATATCTATACTATGACCAATAAGCATACTATATACTCAATTTACGTCACAAATAGTATGGTGCGGTTAGTATGAGTATTTGAACACAGCTAAAGTATACTTGCTACGTCATCCATCCATTGCAAATAAATTCATTAAAAATCCTACAATGTGATTTTCTGGATTTTTTTTCCTCATTTTGTCTGTCATAGTTGAAGTGTACCTATGATGAAAATTACAGGCCTCTCATCTTTTTAAGTGGGAGAACTTGCACAATTGGTGGCTGACTAAATACTTTTTTGCCCCACTGTACATACTGAGTATCTTGATATGTAAAAAGTTACGTAGGCAGATATTTTTGTCCAATGTCATTGCGAAGAGCTATGCATCCAATTGTGAGTAGATCCATCAGAATCACCTTTATTTGGCAAGTACGATCACATATACCGGAATTTGATTTGGTGAAATGGTGCTGCCATAGTAAACAGAATCAACAAACAGAATATTGACGATAAACATAATACAGACAGATTATATTTACACAAGAATTTCTGAATCTACATACGCTAGCCAATAAATAGCAACAACAAAAAAAACACAACCTTTAATATCTGTTTGTTTTTACTTTCAACAGGGTTATTTACCGGAGTATGGGGTGCACCTTTCCTGAAAGTACTGAATTTGTGAAAATAAGGCAAATCCAATGACTTCTGACAAATAGGCCTACATGAATCAGCCTTCTGTCAACAGTTCGCTATATAGTTAGCGCACTTCTACATGTGACCAAATGTACAGTTTAAGCTCTTAAATTATTAAACTTGCGACAATCTGCTCCTGCCAGCTCTTCACTAGTCACCTTTAAAATCTCTCCATTTAGGTCATTGAGGCTAGCGTTTGTTGATTTAGTTGCCATGACACCTATACCTACAAAAGCTAACGAGGATCAAATGAAAAAATGCGTTTCTCAGCTGGTGTATTTCATATGCAGACATTGCGATGCGATTCAAGATCAATAAATGTTGTTGACACATTAAACCAATACCCATGAAAGGCATTACTTTAATTGAATCATTACAAATGATTCCCATTTGATTGATACCCTGTTTAAATCTTAAGCTTATGGTCCCCAAAATTGGGCACTAGAATTACTTTAATGTGTTTGTATATGTTTACATGACTTATTTTATTGATTTCCCACCGTTTTAGAAGTCAGAAGACAGCCAAACCCTACCTTCCTAGGTAAATGTCCTCTCGAATAAACATGTATTTGCCTCCCTCTGGTTGTCGGCTGCATCATTACATCCATTTATATCACTTTGCTGCAACGTTATGCCAAAGGGGCGGTCCTTAGAAAAACATTTATCCAGCTCGACTGCTTTCACTGCACAGACATGCCAAAGCAAATCGCTGAATTTGTCTTGAGCAGTCGGATCTAAATGCACAACTTTCATAGCTCTACGATAAAGAAAAGAAGTAAAGAAGCAATTTTGTGTGGAAGTCCAACATTTGTTTTACATCGGACGCAGACGCATTGCATATGCTCAGAACGACAAAATTGATCCCTTTACATAGCCCTTCTCACATTGTCTATAAGAGGGACACACGCCATTTTTAATGGCCCAAATGTTGATTTAGACATTCACAAATGTAACAGATTTTGAGTATCACTAATGTCAGTATATGTTTGGTAAAGTTATAAAGAAGGTGAAATATTTTGGGTAGATTTTATTAAAACGGATTATAACTATATATGGACATTTTATAAAGTATGATATCATCATATTCATATAAGTTTTATTATACTTTTATTGTGTACTAGATCATATGGGTTGAAAAGTGTTCTCAGACATAAATATATATGTATATATATATCTCACATACGCCGAATACAATGGCTGTAGCCCTTACCGTGAAATGCTTACTTACAAGCACTTAACCAACAATGACGTTTTAAGAAAATTTAGTTAAGAAAATATTTACTAAATAAACTAAAGTAAAAAAAAAAAAGGAACACAATAAAATAACAATAACAAGGCTATATACAGGGGGTACCGGTACCGAGTCAATGTGCTGGGGTAAAGGTTAGTCGAGGTAATTGAGGTAATTTGTACATGTAGGTAGGGGTAAAGAGACTATGCATAGATAACCAGTGAGTAGCAGCAGTATGAAAACAAAGGGGGGGTCAAAGCAAATAGTCCATGTGGCCATTTGATTAATTGTTCAGCAGTCTTATGGCTTGGGGGTAGCAGCTGTTAAGGAGCTTTTTACACCTAGACTTGGCGCTCCGGTAACGCTTGCCATGCGGTAGCAGAGAGAACAGTATGACTTGGGTGACTGGAGTCTTTTTGTCAAAGACACCGCCTAGTAGAGGTCCTATAGAGGTCCTGGATAGCAAATAAGCTTGGCCCTAGTGATGTACCCTCTGTAGCGCCTTACGGTCGAATGCCAAGCAGTTGCCATACCAGGAGCTGATGCAACCGGCCAGGATGCTGTTGACGGTGCAGCTGTAGAACTTTGTGAGGATCTGGGGACCCACGCCAAATCTTTTCCGTCTCCTGAGGGGGAATAGGCATTGTCAAGCCCTCTTCACAACTGTCTTGGTGTATTTGGACCATGATAGTTTGTTGGTGATGTGGACACCAAGGAACTTGAAGCTCTCGACCCACTCCACTACAGCTCCATCGATGTAAATGGGGGAGGGGGGGGACACTACTACATGACTAAAGACATAGCGAAACAGTGCAAAATGGCTGTCAGCGCAATTAAATGTCATTCACGGTGCAGTAGACACATTTTACCTTTAAAAATTACCAGTAGATGTCAATATTTACCTAATATGAGAAGCTGACACCCTCAGCAGGTCAGTGCAATTCCCCGAGCAGGCGTTACTTAACGGAAATATGCAAATATATAGTAGAACGCGCCAATAGGATCTTGCTATCTCGTGCTTGGTTCGGCCCACCTCCTTTTTGTTCTGCCCACTATGATTAATTTGCTCATTGGAAACAACAGGCTGTGGTCTATCTTGGATTAGTTAAACAAAACATTTCATTCAAACTCTATACTACTGCCCTTGGAATCCCACCTGCTTGAAAGGTCCGCCAGAGGGGGTAATCGAGCTGTGTTATTTTCTCGGGTATTTGTTCCTAACCACAGATCAGGTCTAGGAACAGATTATCAAAAGAAATCTTACCTAATATTCCGGAGAAAGAATTTCTGAGCCTGTATCAGTGGTTAGGGGGGCAATCAAATTCTACTTATGGAGCAAAAATATATTGGCGGCTGCGCTGTGAATGTCTGCCGTGCAGCAGTCGAAAGTCCTCCAGCGGAGAGTCGTGGTAGCGCAACGCTTGCAGAAACAGTCCTTTCAGTTTACTGTTGTATGGGCATTGGGCAGAATGGAGACCAAACCAGTGATAACCTTTCTCAAAACCCTCCTCATCGTTTACTCCTTCGTGTTTTGGGTAAGTTAACGTTACCCTTGTTTTATCCATGCCCCAATGTAAGCCTTGGGGAGATCGTTTCCGTCGTTGTAGATGCAGAGCTGTAGGCTACCCGTAAGTACCGTTAATTTTCCATATGTTTGATGAATTCAGTTAATTCGAGGAATTCAGTTATTTCGAGGGTGTACTTATGTTTTTTTATATGTCTTATTGTAGACAATTTCTGCCTTTGTGGTACAGATTAATCTGTGCCTTTGTATTAATTAGTTTACAACAACCCCACACGCTTGGAGAAATGCGACATCCTCTGTTGTAACGTTTGTCTTATTTCGTACATTGTCACCTACTCCAGCGTGAAGAAGTCTCGATATGTTGCTCTGTATTTCGAAGTTGTCGTTGACCGCAATACATGCCATGCTCATGCGTAGGCTATATAGAGCGCAGCAGCTCTGTAGTCACAGAGACAGGTAGAGGTTATCAGTCGAGGCTGTTGACACAGGCAAATCAGCAGCCACTCATGTAACGGTTTCTGTCGGTCCATCGTTTGGTGCGAAGCAGCATGACAGTGCTCTCGTCATTGTCGAGTCTACAGCATGCATAGGTTGCAGTCAATTGTTTTGTCATTGATTTAGCGTTCGACCATAGGTCGCACTATAACCATCCATCTCCCTTCAACCCGACATGGATGTGCACCTGATGTTTTGTAAACAGCGCATTTCAAATGATTTGTCTGCATCCTGATAAGTTGTTTGTCTTGACTGACTCACTCTTATACAAGCTCTGTACTTTTGTTAAATGTCTCCTGAGACTTCTCTATCATTGTCATACCATAGCATGTGTTTCTTTAGCCAACTCCTCTGTATGTTATTAGGCTATATGACAAACAGTAGCCTACAGATGCATGGGCCTCAAGTCAGATGGGGAACTAAGGAAAACATAAGCAATCCCTCTATAGGCTATCCTAAGGTAAACAAACTCATCTGGTGTATTTGCAGCTCTTATCCTGATATATCTTTGTTAGACAAGGATGGATGGATGCTCCACTGGGCGAAAGGGGTCAATATCAGGGGATATCTTTATCTGTTTCTGGACATCTGACATTTCATTCGATATTAGGAGTAGACATGCTCCAGATACGCGTCTCCTTAATTTCATATACGGAGCTAGGGTATTCTCCATAATGGGAGTTTCTACATGCATCCAATCCTGACCTCAGACATCTCCCTTCAACCATTTGAGTCCAGGGAGATATCGGGAGTGCCATGAGATAAATTCAAGACATGCACCTGATGCGCATGCACCCGTTCACATATGTGTAGAACATTTTAACTCCGGAAAGGGTGTCAACATGCTGACATATCTAAGCCTTTATACGTAGGCATGAACGAATCCACATTACCTAACGTTCTCAATAGATATCCGTACATTATATGTAATTCATCCTCGTGTGTCTGATCAAAAATGAGCTAAATCCGACTCATGATCAATGTCCAGCGCCCAAATTATTTTACATGTTCAGGCGCCGAAAATCATTGTGCTTCTTCACATGAAGGTGACATATCTGAGCATACATTTACACAATATTCAGTAGTAGGCTACAGGGCACGGAAAGGCAGACATCGTCATATTTAATCCAAGTTGCTATTTCCAAAGCACATCTCTGCTATTTATGTTTTTTTAAAATGCAGCAATCAAAACCAGAGCTCCAATCACAAAAAGTTTTCTGTAAAGAAGCAAACGTAGACCAACCTTTGCTAAAAATTTATTGTACATTATTTATTTTACAGAAAATAAAACGTGTACACCCTCAATACCCTGCCTTGTTTGTTATGGACATGGATGCGAAATGGGTGCTGATTGGAATCGTCAACAGCGGTCCCGCGCAGTGCAAACCGGCACTGTGGTGTTGGGCTGTGATCCACTCCAAACTGTCAATGCATAAATTCAAAATTGTGTCAATATTGCAAGAAAATATTGTAATTTCACATAACCATACCACAAGATAGCTACTATACCTGCTTCATTCGTAACAAAACGAACTGAAACTAGCTAACGTTTGCTATCTAATTAAATGTGTTTGCTTGATAGTCTATAATAAATCATACAAAATATGCCTAAATGTTGTTTTAAAACGTTAGCTGTCACCTTGAGGTTTGATATGGGGTACAAATATTTTCCCCCGAAGGGAAGGCAATTTCGTTATTTGTTAGCTAGCTAGGCTGCCAGTTAGCTTTTACCCCCCTATCAAGCCTAGCTAGCTAGCCCTAATGGCTGCTGGCCAAATTAGCTAACATTCTTGATTCTAGTTACTAAGATAAATAAAATATCTCAAATTAGCTACTCACTCTGATGATATCGATTTAATATTTGTCAAATTATTGAGCATGTCCTCAAAACTCAAATAAGCATCAGAGATTGTCATTTAGCATATCAAAAAGCATATCAAGATCCAGGTATGGACCTCAGTCAAGAGCGTATGCATTATGTGCTGAGAAAATAGACTATGTAGGCCTTCTGTCAGTATTTGTCATCATATCGAACAAATAAGATGTCCAGATAGGCCTATCCCAGGATATCTAATGAGTCAAGGCTATACCATGTATGATATCCGGAGGGAATGCATGAAAGAAAAATATGGATTTTATATTTGTCAAATTATTGAGCATGTGCTGAAAACTCAGAAATGCATTAGAAATTGTCCTTATTTTCAGCAGATAAAAAAGCATATCAAGATCCGGATATGGACCTCAGCCAAGAGAAGCATATCTGGAATCAATAGAGCTTCATATCTTGAAAGCACAGATATGCGATGTATACAGTCAGTATTTGTCAACATGAAGAGCAAAAATAGGATGTCACATATCTCAGGATATTGAATTCGAGTCCATATGCGGCCATAGGAAATGTCCATGTGTGATATTTGGAGTAATCCCAATATCATATATGTCTAAAAGAGATGGTGCATATCCACAAAACTCTAAATATGCATTGGAAATGGTTTGTATTCTCTAGAATATCAAAATGTTTCATGTAAAGATATCCCCTGATATGGACCCTTTTCTCCCAGTGCTCCTCCTAGACCTTCAGGTCTGGGATCAGTTGAACCTGTCCCCAGTCTGAACCTGAACCCCCAAGGACATACAGTATAACTCAAATCTGGCCTCGGATCAGCATTTACATGTGAGACAAGAAAATCAGAGGCTGTACATGTCTCTCTCAGCAAGCATTTAGTGCCTGTCATAGATACTAACATTTATATTTAGTCCGGTCAGTCAGAGCAGCCTTAACGCTTCCACACCCTAGTCTGCATATGATCACATCTCCCCAGCAGGAAGGAGCAGCCGACTGGATCGGTGGTCTCAGCACCGGGGCAGGGCAACAGCTCGTCTCATTTCCGGGGGGGTCAGGGGAACTAGGGATGGGCTGTCAGAGGGGTGGTTGTTGGTGGTGGTTTGAAATTCTTCAGATAGTTTAGTTCCTGAGTTTCACTGTCGTCAGCTTGTCATGACAGCTAATGTCTTCCGGCGAGTGGTTCAGACTCCAGTTCACACGGTGTCATTTGAAGTGGTGCCAATGCCGGTGGGGTATGTGAGACACTGACATGTTTTAATGTTCCTGTTAAAAATAGAACTCATGATTTCTCTTTTAAGGACTGGTGGGAAAGGGGTCATCCGTTTTGGGTCCTATTGTATTGGGGACTGGTTTTGTCAGTGTTGTCATGGCTGCTGGTTTCTGTGTAATCTCTCAGATTGCATTGGATTTTATTAGTTAGATATTGCCTTGTTGCCACTGATACAGAATCCAATGTTTTCTTCATCGTCCTAGGTAATGGTTCCGATTGTTAGTGTAATCTGATCTTAGATCTGGGACTAAGGGCAACCTTCTACATCGGTCGATGCGTCACAATAGCAACATCATCACTTCTTCCTACCTGAGCCTGGGTTTTGATTTAAACAGATGACATCAGTTATATTGCAAGCAGACAAACCCACAATCTAATCTAGCTTCAGGCCTGAATATCGATACAATAGATGGAAGGATGTTTATAATATAAAGACAAGGCTAGACTGTGCTTTCAGAAAGTATTCACACCCTTTGACTTTTTCCACATTTTGTTGTGTTACAGTCTAAATTTTAAATTGTTTAAATTGGGATTATTTTGTCTCTGGCCTACACATATTTCCCCATAATGTCAAAGTGGAATTATGTTTTTAGAAATTTTTACAAATTAAGAAAAAATGAAAAGCTGAAAATATCTTGAGTCAATAAGTATTCAACCAGTAGAAAGAGGAGGAAGGGAAGCACTACTAAGGTACACAATAGTAAATTATGGTAGACAGAAGGTGCTCTTTGTTAAAAGGGGTAAATTGGTCATCAAAAAGAAAAGAGGACCAAGGCACTCTTCATATAATTAATTAAAATGCCTTTATTAGTATGGCATGTTCAATAGAAATTAATTGGGGCTAATTGGAAAAGCTTTTCAAAAGAGGACATTGTATTATTTTTTTGTACTCCCTGACGAAGGCCATGCAGCCGAAACGCGTCGGATTTTTAAAACTTTGTTTCTATTGAACATGCCATACTAATAAAGGCATTTCAATTAATTATATGAAGAGTGCCTTGGTCCTCTTTTCTTTTTGATGAAGTATTCAACCCCTTTGTTATGGCAAGCCTAAATAAGTTCAGAAGTCAAAATTTGCTTAACAAGTTGCACTCTGTGTGCAATAATAGTGTTTAACGTGATTTTTTTATGATTACCTCATCTCTGTACACCACACATACAATTCATTATCTGTAAGGTCCCTCAGTCGATAAGTGAATTTCAAACACAGATGCAACCACAAAGACCAGGGAGGTTTTCCAATGCCTTGCAAAGAAGGGCACCTATTGGTATATGGGTTAAAATAAAAAAGCAGGCATTGAATATCCATTTGAGCATGGTTAAGATATTAATTACACTTTAGATGGCGTATCAATACATCCAGTCACTACAAAGATACAGGCGTCCTTCCTAACTCAGTTGCCGGAGAGGAAGGAAACCGCTCAGTCCAGGTGTGTCTTTAAAACAGTTAGAGCTTAATGGCTGTGATAGGACAAAACTGAGGTTGGATCAACAACATTTTAGTTACTCCACAATACTAACCTAATTGATAGAGTGAATAGAAGGAAGACTGTGCAGAATAAAAATATTCTAAAACATGTACCTGTTTGCAACAAGGCACTAAAGTAATACTGCTAAAAATGTGGCAAAGCAATTCACTGTAACTGTAACGTTTGTTGTTTGAAGTAGAAGGAGACCAAGGTGCAGCGTCGTAAGCGTTCATGATATTTAATCAATCGGAACACTGAAACAAAATAACAAAGTAGAACAAAACGAAACAGTTCTGTCAGGTGCAGACACAAAACAGAAAACAACTACCCACAAAACACAGGTGGGAAAAGGCTGCCTAAGTATGATTCCCAATCAGAGACAACGATAGACAGCTGCCTCTGATTGGGAACCACACTCGGCCAAAAACAAAGAAATATAACACATAGAATGCCCACTCTAATCACACCCTGGCCTAACCAAAATAGAGACTAAAACCCTCTCTATGGACAGGGCGTGACAAATACAAAGTGTTATGTTTGGAGAAAATCCAATACAACAGATTACTGAGTACCATTCTCCAGGTTTTCAAGCATAGTAGTGGCTGCATCATGTTATGGTAATGCTTGTAATCGTTATGGACTGGGGAGTTTTTCAGCATAAAAAAGAAACGGAATGGAACTAAGCACAGGCAAAATCCTAGAAGAAAACCTGGTTCGGCCTGCTTTCCACAAGATGCTGGGAGATACAGTTGAAGTCGGAAGTTTACATACACTTAGGTTGGAGTCATTAAAACTTGTTTTTCAACCACTCCACACATTTCTTGTTAACAAACTATAGTTTTGGCAAGTCGGTTGTGACATCTACTTTGTGCATGACACAAGTTATTTTTCCAACAACTGTTTACAGACAGATTATTTCACTTATAATTCACTGAATCACAATTCCAGTGGGTCAGAAGTTTACATACACTAAGTTGACTGTGACTTTACAGCTTGGAAAATTCCAGAAAATTATGTCATGGCTTTAGAAGCTTCTGATAGGCTAATTGACATCATTTGAGTCAATTGGAGGTGTATCTGTGGATGTATTTCAAGGCCTAACTTCAAACTCAGTTCCTCTTTGCTTGACATCATGGGAAAATCAAAAGCAATCAGCCAAGACCTCAGAAAGAAAAATGGTAGACCTCCACAAGTCTGGTTCATCCTTGGCAGCAATTTCCAAGCGCCTGAAGGTACCACGTTCATCTGTACAAACAATAGTACGCAAGTATAACCACCATGGAACCACACAGCCGTCATACCGCTCAGGAAGGAGACGCATTCTGTTTCTTAGAGATTAACGTACTTTGGTGCGAAAAGTGCAAATCAATCCCAGAACAACAGCAAAGGACCCTGTGAAGATGCTGGAGGAAACAGTCACAAAAGTATCTATATCCACAGTAAAACGAGTCATATATCGACATAACCTGAAAGGCCGCTCAGCAAGGAAGAAGCCACTGCTCCAAAACTGCCATAAAAAAGCCAGACTACGGTTTGCAACTGCACATGGGGACAAAGATCGTACTTTTTGGAGAAATGTCCTTCTGTTCTGATGAAACAAAAATAGAACTGTTTGGCCATAATGACCATCGTTATGTTTGGAGGAAGAAGGGGGAGGCTTGCAAGCCGAAGAACACCATCCCAACCGTGAAGCACGGGGGTGGCAGCATCATGTTGTGGGGGTGCTTTGCTGCAGGAGGGACTGGTGCACTTCACAAAATGGAATGGCATCATGAGGGAGGAAAATTACGTGGATATATTGAAGCAACATCTCAAGACATCAGTCAGGAAGTTAAAGCTTGGTCGCAAATGGGTCTTCCAAATGGATAATGAACCCAAGCATATTTCCAAAGTTGTGTCAAAATGGCTTAAGGACAACAAAGTCAATGTACTGGAGTGGTCATCACAAAACCCTGACCTCAATCCCATAGAGCATTTGTGGGCAGAACTGAAAAAGTGTGTGCCAGCAAGGAGGCCAACAAGCCTGACTCAGTTACACCAGCTCTGTCATGAGGAATGGACCAAAATTCAACCAACTTATTGTGGGAAACTTGTGGAAGGCTACCCAAAACGTTTACCCAAGTTAAACAATTGAAAGGCAATGCTACCAAATACTAATTTAGTGTATGTGATCTTCTGACCCATTGGGAATGTGATGAAAGAAATAAAAGCTGAAATAAATCATTCTCTCTACTATTATTCTGACATTTCACGTTCTTAAAATAAAATGGTGATCCCAACTGACCTATAACAGGGATTTTTAAATGTCAGGTGTTGTGTAAAACTGAGTTTAAATGTATTTGGCTAAGGTGTATGTTAACTTCCGACTTCAATTGTAAATTCACCTTTCAGCAGGACAATAACCGAAAACACAAGGCCAAATCTACACTGTAGTTGCTTACCAAGCAGACAGTGAATGTTCCTGAGTGGCCGAGTTACAGTTTTGACTTCAATATGCTTGAAAATCTATGGCAAAAGACTTGAAAATGGTGGTCAAGCAATGATCAACAACCAATTTGACAGAGCTTGAAGAATTTTGAAAAATATAATTGGCAAATATTATACAATGGAGGTTTGGAAAACTCGTAATGACCCAGAAAGCCTCACAGCTGTAATTTCTGCCAAAGGTGATTCTAATATGTATTCAGTGGTGTAAAGTACTTAAGCATAAATACTTGAAAGTACTACTTAAGTCATTTGGGTTATCTGTACTTTGCTATTTATATTTTCTACCAGTTTTAATTTTAATGCTGTACTTAATGCTGTAATGCAGTACTTATTACTCCATACATTTTCCCTTACACCCAAAAGTACTCGTTACATTCTGAATGCTTAGCAGGACAGGAAAATTGTCTTATCAAGAGAACATCCTTGGTCATCCCTACTGCCTCTGATCTGGCGGACACACTAAACGCATGCTTAGTTTCTAAATTATGTCTATAACTGTTGGAGCATGCCCCTGGCTATCCGTAAATAACAAAATAAAAATAAAAGTATGCTGTGTGGTTTGCTTAATATAAGGAATTTGAAATGATTTATACTTTTAAACAGCAATGCCTCTAACAGTGATGGATTGGCAAAATACTGTACAGTATGTAATACCAGCTACAGTACAGAGGGAGATCTGAGATTGAATCATTAATGCAGTGTTCGTGTTAGTTTCCACTCATTACCATACAGAACCCTCCGGACTGTACTGGAGTCATTACTAGACTGAGCTCTCTGGACTGTACTGGAGTCATTACTAGACTGAGCTCTCAGGACTGTACTGGAGTCATTACTAGACTGAGCTCTCAGGACTGTACTGGAGTCATTACTAGACTGAGCTCTCAGGACTGTACTGGAGTCATTACTAGACTGAGCTCTCAGGACTGTACTGGAGTCATTACTAGACTGAGCTCTCAGGACTGTACTGGAGTCATTACTAGACTGAGCTCTCAGGACTGTACTGGAGTCATTACTAGACTGAGCTCTCAGGACTGTACTGGAGTCATTACTAGACTGAGCTCTCAGGACTGTACTGGAGTCATTACTAGACTGAGCTCTCTGGACTGTACTGGAGTCATTGCTAGACTGAGCTCTCAGGACTGTACTGGAGTCATTACTAGACTGAGCTCTCTGGACTGTACTGGAGTCATTACTAGACTGAGCTCTCAGGACTGTACTGGAGTCATTACTAGACTGAGCTCTCTGGACTGTACTGGAGTCATTACTAGACTGAGCTCTCAGGACTGTACTGGAGTCATTACTAGACTGAGCTCTCTGGACTGTACTGGAGTCATTACTAGACTGAGCTCTCTGGACTGTACTGGAGTCATTACTTATGAATGCTTTAGAAATAAACATATTCCAAGATAAGAGGGAAATGTTATTGATTTAGTTCAGGGACCTCAGTCTCTAAAGACTACAGTCTTTTAATTAGTAAAGAACAGTCCAGGTTTGGACGGCAGTGAGTGCATCTAGACTGATGGGGGGGATGGGCTTTGCCACCTGCTGTTCATACAAGGTTGGAGTGAGAAAGAGAAGAGGAGGAGAGAGAGGGTTTCTGTATGTTCAGGCTGAGCTCTGCTTGGATACTGCAGCACCTCAGAGATAAATGTCTGTTACCATGGAGACAGTCTAACTCTGGCCCTGTCAGCCAAGCAGTCTCTGTCTCTGTCTCCTCTCCCAGTGTTCTTCCATCCCATAATACTGAGACATTTTCTTTATGTTCGTAGTATTCTTATATTTTATTATTTGTTATTGTTGTTGCATTGTTGAGAAGGAACCTGCAAGTCACAGGAGGTTGGTGCCATCTTAATTGGGGAGCACGGGCTCGTGGTAATGGCTGGAGCGGAATTAGTGGAATGGTATCAAATACATCAAACACATAGTTCCATGTGTTTGATGCGATTCCATTTGCTCCATTCCAGACATTATTATGAGCCATCCTCCCATCAGCAGCCTCCACTGGTGCAAGTAAGCATTTCGTTGGACTGTGTATACCATGTGTATCCTGTACATACCACTAATAAAACTTGAAACGTGTTTGGCCCAGCCCAGCACTAACGCATTGCCGTGCGCCTGCCAAATCTTGTAACAATGCGGAGGGCTCCTTATGTCTCTGCATTGACACGATTGGTTGACGGTAGGTGGGGGTGGGAGGTCCTGTATAAACACAAACTCACTTCCTTGACAACTTCCTTCACAACAGCTCTGTGCTGCTCCGTGAAGTGTGAATGCCCCGACTTCTGCAGAGGCCGTATCACCATAAATGCTGCACGGCCAATGAAGACTTCGGATTGACCATGTAGCACCTTTTAGCAAACATTCTCTCTGTGTGGTGTTTTGGGAAACGTATGTTACATCTTTGGCAGTTGTAGGAAAGATGCATCGTTAAAACACTCGGAACCTTAAGTTCAGTCGCTATCGGGAAACCGGGCCCAGCACTGCACCTCATTCAGGTAATGGTAATTCATTTAGATCACAATTGGGCCCATACACCTACCAATAAACTATGTCACATTGTTTTTGTGTATTTGTGTGCTGTGCGTGTGTGTACATGTGGGTCTGATTACATGCCGGTGTGTGCAGTCCTGCAGTATGGCCGCACCAGGCAGCAGAGATGGACCTCTTTGAGGGGCACTGGGGAGATGAAGATGGTTTGGCACCAGGCAGCAGAGATGGACCTCTTTGAGGGGCACTGGGGAGATGAAGATGGTTTGGCACCAGGCTTTGCTCGTAGAGTGTCTTTGACAGATCGGCACCCCAACTGAACCCGTCACAAAAAAGCAGCCCCCCCCAGCTGGTGAACAGGGGCTCACACAACACACTCCTTTATGACAGGCCTTCATTACAAATGCTAAGAGCAGCGTAACAGAAGGAAGCGGCCCGCTCTGGATCAATGGGTCCTTTTGATTCGCTCCCTCTGTGTGTGTGTGTGGGGGGGGGGGGGGTAGTGTCGTCGTGTTCCACAGGAAAGTATCAACATATCCATTTGCCTTCGAACTCTTCCCCATCCCTTCTCTCTCTCTCTGCACTCCCCTTTCTGTTCTCACACTTAGAAACAACCACTGTTTACTCGTTGGCCAGAAAGGACAATCTGAAAGGTTGATCTTGTGATCACATATCTACATTTGAACCTGCTATCAATTACACCCAACTGATCTTATATCTGAGTCTAACGGCAACTTTATTCTCCCACACTACAGAGAGGCAAGAGGGCTCTGCATTGTTGAGCAACATGGTGGTGTTCTCTAATGTTCACTCAGCACCATCGGTAGACCTAAGCAACACTGCATTCTGCTGGCTGAATAGTGTACCTCTGGATATCAACATCTCTCTCTCTCTCTCTCTCTCTCTCTCTCTCTCTCTCTCTCTCTCTCTCTCTCTCTCTCTCTCTCTCTCTCTCTCTCTCTCTCTCTCTCTCTCTCTCTCTCTCTCTCTCTCTCTCTCTCTCTCTCTCTCTCTCTCTCTCTCTCTCTCTCTATTTGTGTTTACTTGTCTTGGGTGCTTGATTCATTTCCCCCTCTCATGATCTGTGTCACAAGTGTGTTTTTACCTCTATGTTATCATGGGGCACAGAGGGATGGTTATTCCCCAGGCATCTATTATATGTTCATAGTATAACAACGTCATTGCACTTTTCCTCTGAGGTTTGTTCTTTTGCATTTAATTCTTACTGCTCTTACTCATATGTGTCTGTTACTGTAGTGGCATACTTATTTGTATACGTAAAGAATAGCTCCTATAATGAAGTTTTTATCTCTCTTTCTCATATTCTGTCATATCTCTTCTCCCCCCACCATCATCTCCCTTTGCTCAACTATGTCCCCTATTTGTCCTCTTCTCTCTCTCTCCTTCCCTCTCTCTCTCTCTCCTTCCTTCTCTTCTCCAGATCACAGGAGCGATCCTCTTGGCAGTGGGAGTATGGGGGAAGTTTATGATCGGGCCGTATATCTCTCTGATAGCTGAGAACACCACTAACGCTCCGTACGTCCTCATCGGCACTGGGACTGTAATCATCGTCTTTGGCCTGTTCGGATGCTTCGCCACCTGCAGGGGGAGCCCATGGATGCTCAAACTGGTGAGGGTAGAGGAAGAGGAGTGTACAGGCAAACACACACACACACACACACAGGAGCTGTGAATCTGCACCTGGGGTTGTGAAGAATTAATTTGATGCTGATTAATAGAGTGTAGTTAGAGAAACACAGTGCTAATTATCGACATGACACATACTTCTTACTAGCCTGTCCCCATCACTAGCCTGCCCCATCACTAGCCTGCCCCCATCACTAGCCTGCCCCCATCACTAGTCTGTCCCATCACTAGCCTGTCTCCATCACTAATCTGTCCCCATCACTAGCCTGTCCCATCACTAGCCTGTCACTAGCCTGTCCCCATCACTAGCATGTCCCATCACTAGCCTGTCACCGTCACTAGCCTGTCCCCATCACTAGCCTGTCCCGTCCCCATCACTAGCCTGTCCGTTCACTAGCCTGTACCCATCACTAGCCTGTCCCCATCACTAGCCTGTACCCATCACTAGCCTGTCCCCATCACTAGCCTGTCCCCATCACTAGCCTGTCCCCATCACTAGCCTGTCCCATCACTAGCCTGTCCCCATCACTAGCCTGTCCCCATCACTAGTCTGTCCCCATCACTAGCCTTTCACCATCACTAACATGTCCCCATCACTAGCCTGTCACCATCACTAACCTGTCCCCATCACTAGCCTGTCCCCATCACTAGCCTGTCCCCATCACTAGCCTGTCCCATCACTAGCCTCCCACATCACGAGCCTGTCCCATCACTAGCCTGTCACCATCACTAGCCTGTCCCGTCCCCATCACTAGCCTGTCCGTTCACTAACCTGTCCCCATCACAAGCCTGTCCCCATCACTAGCCTGCCCCCATCACTAGCCTGTCTCCATCACTAGCCTGCCCCCATCACTAGCCTGCCCCCATCACTAGTCTGTCCCATCACTAGCCTGTCTCCATCACTAGCCTGTCTCCATCACTAGCCTGCCTCCATCACTAGCCTGTCCCCATCACTAGCCCGTCCCCATCACTAGCCTGCTCCCATCACTAGCCTGCCTCCATCACTAGCCTGTCTCCATCACTAGCCTGTCCCCATCACTAGCCTGCCCCCATCACTAGCCTGTCTCCATCACTAGCCTGTCCCATCACTAGCCTGTCTCCATCACTAGCCTGCCCCCATCACTAGTCTGTCCCATCACTAGCCTGCCCCCATCACTAGTCTGTCCCATCACTAGCCTGTCCCCATCACTAGCCTGCCCCCATCACTAGCCTGTCACCGTCACTAGCCTGTCCCCATCACTAGCCTGTCCCGTCCCCATCACTAGCCTGTCCGTTCACTAGCCTGTACCCATCACTAGCCTGTCCCCATCACTAGCCTGTACCCATCACTAGCCTGTCTCCATCACTAGCCTGTCTCCATCACTAGCCTGCCCCCATCACTAGCCTGCCCCCATCACTAGCCTGTCTCCATCACTAGCCTGTCTCCATCACTAGCCTGTCTCCATCACTAGCCTGCCCCCATCACTAGCCTGCCCCCATCACTAGCCTGTCTCCATCACTAGCCTGTCTCCATCACTAGCCTGTCCCCATCACTAGCCTCTCCCATCACTAGCCTGTCCGTTCACTAGCCTGTCCCCATCACTAGCCTGTCTCCATCACTAGCCTGTCCCCATCACTAGCCTGCCCCCATCACTAGCCTGTCCCCATCACTAGCCTCTCCCATCACTAGCCTGTCCCCATCACTAGCCTGCCCCCATCACTAGCCTGTCTCCATCACTAGCCTGTCCCCATCACTAGCCTGTCCCCATCACTAGCCTGCCCCCATCACTAGCCTGCCCCCATCACTAGCCTGTCTCCATCACTAGCCTGTCTCCATCACTAGCCTGTCCCCATCACTAGCCTCTCCCATCACTAGCCTGTCCGTTCACTAGCCTGTCCCCATCACTAGCCTGCCCCCATCACTAGCCTGTCTCCATCACTAACCTGTCATCATCACTAGCCTGTCCCCATCACTAGCCTGCCCCCATCACTAGCCTGTCTCCATCACTAGCCTGTCTCCATCACTAGCCTGTCCCCATCACTAGCCTCTCCCATCACTAGCCTGTCCGTTCACTAGCCTGCCCCCATCACTAGCCTGCCTCCATCACTAGCCTGTCCCCATCACTAGCCTGTCCCCATCACTAGCCTGCCCCCATCACTAGCCTGTCCCCATCACTAGCCTGTCCGTTCACTAGCCTGCCCCCATCACTAGCCTGCCTCCATCACTAGCCTGTCTCCATCACTAGCCTGTCCCCATCACTAGCCTGCCCCCATCACTAGCCTGTCTCCATCACTAGCCTGTCCCATCACTAGCCTGTCTCCATCACTAGCCTGCCCCCATCACTAGTCTGTCCCATCACTAGCCTGCCCCCATCACTAGTCTGTCCCATCACTAGCCTGTCCCCATCACTAGCCTGCCCCCATCACTAGCCTGTCAGCGTCACTAGCCTGTCCCCATCACTAGCCTGTCCCGTCCCCATCACTAGCCTGTCCGTTCACTAGCCTGTACCCATCACTAGCCTGTCCCCATCACTAGCCTGTACCCATCACTAGCCTGTCTCCATCACTAGCCTGTCTCCATCACTAGCCTGCCCCCATCACTAGCCTGCCCCCATCACTAGCCTGTCTCCATCACTAGCCTGTCTCCATCACTAGCCTGTCTCCATCACTAGCCTGCCCCCATCACTAGCCTGCCCCCATCACTAGCCTGTCTCCATCACTAGCCTGTCTCCATCACTAGCCTGTCCCCATCACTAGCCTCTCCCATCACTAGCCTGTCCGTTCACTAGCCTGTCCCCATCACTAGCCTGTCTCCATCACTAGCCTGTCCCCATCACTAGCCTGCCCCCATCACTAGCCTGTCCCCATCACTAGCCTCTCCCATCACTAGCCTGTCCCCATCACTAGCCTGCCCCCATCACTAGCCTGTCTCCATCACTAGCCTGTCCCCATCACTAGCCTGTCCCCATCACTAGCCTGCCCCCATCACTAGCCTGCCCCCATCACTAGCCTGTCTCCATCACTAGCCTGTCTCCATCACTAGCCTGTCCCCATCACTAGCCTCTCCCATCACTAGCCTGTCCGTTCACTAGCCTGTCCCCATCACTAGCCTGCCCCCATCACTAGCCTGTCTCCATCACTAACCTGTCATCATCACTAGCCTGTCCCCATCACTAGCCTCTCCCATCACTAGCCTGTCACCATCACTAGCCTGTCACCATCACTTGCCTGTCCCATCACTAGATGTCCCCATCACTAGCCTGTCCCCATCACTAGCCTGTCACCATCACTAGCCTGTCCCCATCACTAGCCTGTCCCCATCACTAGCCTGTCCCATCACTAGCCTGTCCCCATCACTAGCCTGTCCCCATCACTAGCCTGTCCCCATCACTAGCCTGTCCCCATCACTAGCCTGCCCCCATCACTAGCCTGCCCCCATCACTAGCCTGTCTCCATCACTAGCCTGTCTCCATCACTAGCCTGTCCCCATCACTAGCCTCTCCCATCACTAGCCTGTCCGTTCACTAGCCTGTCCCCATCACTAGCCTGCCCCCATCACTAGCCTGTCTCCATCACTAACCTGTCATCATCACTAGCCTGTCCCCATCACTAGCCTCTCCCATCACTAGCCTGTCACCATCACTAGCCTGTCACCATCACTTGCCTGTCCCATCACTAGATGTCCCCATCACTAGCCTGTCCCCATCACTAGCCTGTCACCATCACTAGCCTGTCCCCATCACTAGCCTGTCCCCATCACTAGCCTGTCCCATCACTAGCCTGTCCCCATCACTAGCCTGTCCCCATCACTAGCCTGTCCCCATCACTAGCCTGTCCCCATCACTAGCCTGTCCCCATCACTAGCCTGTCCCATCACTAGCCTGTCCCCATCACTAGCCTGCCCCCATCACTAGCCTGTCCCATCACACACAACCTCTCTGTATACTGTATGTAGCTTATTTCTCTTTTATTTCCACTTCTTTCTCCCCCCTTCTCTCTCTTTCTCTCTTTCTCTCTGCAGTATGTAATGTTCTTGTCCCTGGTGTTCCTCGCTGAGTTGGTGGCTGGGATCTCTGGCTTTGTTTTTCGTCATGAGGTCAGTTTCTCTATTTGAACTACATTACCCATAGTTCATCTGGACCATCTCAGCTGAGTACTTGCCAGTAGAGATACATCAAGTGTGTGTGTATAGACTTGTTTAACTATTCTGGTCCCCACAAGAAAAATAAACAAACAAATATTTGACCAACTGGGGACATTTTGTTAGTCCCCACAAGGTCAAATTCTATTTCTACGGGGTTTAGGGTTAAGGTTAGAATTAGTGTTAGGGTTAGAATTAGGGTTAGGTTTAGGGTTAAGGTTAGGTTTTGGGGTTAAGGTTAAGGTTAAGGTTAGGGTAAGAGTTAGGATAGTAAAACCAGGAAAATTTTCCCTTATGGGGACATTTCCCAGGTCCACACGAGGACAAAGGCTATTTGGTTAGGGTTACAATTAGGTTTACGGTTAGGGAAAATAGGACTTTTAATGGAAATGCATTTTAAGGCCCCACAAGGATAGTAAAACATATGCTGTGTGTGTCCACAGATAAAAGGTACCTTCCTGAGGACGTATACTGACGCTGTGTTGAATTATGATGCTGAGGATGAGAAGAGCCTGGCTGTGGACAACGTCCAAAGCAGCGTGAGTCCCAACAACAACATTAACAACGGCAACATCAACAAAACTACTATTGTCACAACAATACAAAAATTAAATCACGTTTATGTGTGTCTCTCTCCAGCTGCGTTGCTGTGGGGTGAACAACTACACCAGCTGGTTGGGCAGTGTGTACTACCCTGCTAACGGCTTTCCCCTGAGCTGCTGCTCCAACTCCTCTGACTGCAGCCCTCAGGACCTCCGCAACACCACCATAAACCACACCAAGGTCTACCAGCAGGTCTGTGTGTGTGTTACACACTAACCCGTCCACTGTGTTACACACTAACCAGTGGCCTGTGTTACACACTATCCCATCCCCATATGTTACATACTAACCCATCCCCTGTGTTTTTTGTGTTTCAGGGCTGTTATGAACTGGTAACCTCCTTCCTTGAGACCAACATGGCCATCATCGCGGGAGTAACATTTGGAATTGCCTTCTCACAGGTGAGATAGAGAATGTGTTGTCTGATGATAGGAGTGCTGTGTCTAAGGTTCATTATAATCTAAAGTTAAATTATCTCACGTCTCTACACATCTATCACCCCCCTTTCTCCCCTCTCTCTCTCCTCTCTCTCTCTCTCTCTCTCTCTCTCTCTCTCTCTCTCTCTCTCTCTCTCTCTCTCTCTCTCTCTCTCTCTCTCTCTCTCTCTCTCTCTCTCTCTCTCTCTCTCTCTCTCTCTCTCTCTCTCTCTCTCTCTCTCTCTCTCTCTCTCTCAGTTGATTGGCATGTTGCTGGCCTGCTGTCTGTCCAGGATCATTACTGCTAATCAGTATGAGATGGTGTAGCAGGGAGAGCAGGTAAGTGGCTACTCTGTCACACACACACACACACACACACACACACACACACACACACACACACACACACACACACACACACACACACACACACACACACACACACACACACACACAAATTCAGCAGATGCTTTTATCCAAAGCAACTTATAGTCATGCGTGCATATGCACAGTTGGTCCCGGGAATCAAACACACTATCCTGGGCCATGCTCTACCAACTGAGCTACAGAGGACCACACACACACACACACATTATATATACAAACACATCTATAGTTGTCTAAGAGCCTGTGTGGTGGTTGTTTGTTTGTAGGGAGATGAAGAGGAGAGGGCGAACAGCACCTTGGTAGACTGGGACAGAAGATCCCCACAACACTAGCACACTGCATCACTAAAACTCCTCTCTCTCTCTCTCTCTCTCTCTCTCTCTCTCTCTCTCTCTCTCTCTCTCTCTCTCTCTCTCTCTCTCTCTATCTCTCTCTCTTGTAAAGAAGTACCATTCCTTAACTTGCTACTGTGCCATGAAGGCTTTCTCACAGTACCTTCAACTCCACTGAGGGACTCAGGCTGCAGGTGGAGGCTTCTAGTAAGCACTTATGTAAAATCAGCTTACCCTCCCCAATGCAACACTGACCTTGGTTAAGCATCTATGGGCAACTTAATCCTGCTCCGTATTACAAGTTTAGCCATCTCTAACACTTTGGGTAGAAGTTGTCCTTAGGGACAGATCTAGGAACAGGTCACCCGAAGCCTTGTTGCTAAACTTAACTATTAGGGTGATGAATGGATATCTGACCCTGCATCAGTGCGAAGCGCCAACATCATCCTGCTCCTTAGCAGTCTTCGACCCCCTATCTCCCTGTCCTCTCACACCACCCCCTTGTGGTTTTGCATGCTCCATACAGGGCCTAGCATTTAAAAAGCAATGCACAGATTTGTATGAAATTATTAACCCACATTTAAAGATATACAGTAGCCAGCATACACTGTATTTTCATAATGTTTCTGATCACTGCTGTAAATACCCAAGCTACACACATATAGAGAAGATATGTTGATAAAACATTGAGAGAGCATTTAGAGCTAACTTTTAGCCTTTCATTTGCATCCCTGCTTTTTTTTCGCTGCTTCATGGATGATATCTCAGACTTTTGTGTCCATATCTATGATGTTAGCTTACAATGAACTAACTGTGTAATCAATTTGGTCTCTGGATGTGTAGATGTCTTAATAATGAATCATTTATTATTATAACAATTAATGAAGTGTGTGTGTCAAGTTTGGTTCGGAACACTGAGCTGTTCCGATTTAATATATGTGAGCGTATGTTATTTTAATATCTATGAGCCTCGAATTTTGTCGGATAAATATATTCTTTATTGATTTGATCGATGTTATGTGTTTTTGTGGCACACGTTGAGATGTATAGGCTTATGTTTATTTAATGTTATATTTATAGTATGTCTGCCTTTCTGTCTGCACACTTACGAGTGTGAGTGAGAAAGAGTTGAGGTGGTTACATGTGGGTAGAGTCGTCTACTGGAATAGGGTGGGAATAGGATGGGAATTGGGTGGGAATAGGATGGGAATAGGATGAGAATAGGGTGGGAATAGGGTGGGAATTGGGTGAGAATAGGATGGGAATAGGGTGGGAATAGGATGGGAATAGGGTGGGAATAGGATGAGAATAGGGTGGGAATTGGGTGGGAATAGGGTGAGAATAGGGTGGGAATAGGATGAGAATAGGGTGGGAATAGGATGAGAATAGGGTGGGAATTGGGTGGGAATAAGATGAGAATAGGGTGGGAATAGGGTGAAGAATAGGGTGAGGGTGAGAATAGGGTGGGAATAGGGTGGGAATAGGATGAGAATAGGGTGGGAATTGGGTGGGAATAGGATGGGAATAGGGTGGGAATAGGATGGGAATAGGATGAGAATAGGGTGGGAATGGGATGGGAATAGGGTGGGAATAGGATGAGAATAGGGTGGGAATAGGATGAGAATAGGGTGGGAATTGGATGGGAATAGGGTGGGAATGGGAATAAGATGAGAATAGGGTGGGAATAGGGTGGGAATAGGATGAGAATAGGGTGGGAATAGGGTGGGAATAGGATGAGAATAGGGTGGGAATAGGATGGGAATAGGATGGGAATAGGATGAGAATAGGATGGGAATAGGGTGGGAATAGGGTGGGAATTGGGTGGGAATAGGATGGGAATAGGGTGGGAATAGGATGGGAATAGGATGAGAATAGGGTGGGAATAGGATGGGAATAGGGTGGGAATTGGGTGGGAATAGGATGAGAATAGGGTGGGAATAGGATGAGAATAGGGTGGGAATTGGATGGGAATAGGGTGGGAATAGAATGAGAATAGGATGAGAATAGGATGGGAATAGGATGAGAATAGGGTGGGAATAGGATGAGAATAGGATGGGAATAGGATGAGAATAGGGTGGGAATAGGATGAGAATAGGATGAGAATAGGGTGGGAATAGGATGAGAATAGGGTGGGAATTGGGTGGGAATAGGGTGGGAATAGGATGAGTGGGTGTTATTTGAGATGCAGTCAATGCTCATATTCTTGTAAGGCCAATGATATGATGCAACACTCAGACTGGTGTTTCATATGGTGTTGTGTATGTATGTTCATGTCTCAAAGTCATGATGGAGGCAGCTGTGACCTCTCTGCTATACAGAGGATCTCAAACCTGTTTTTGGGGCTTTCACGTGTATGCTGTTTTCTCTAATCAATCAGATTTACAAAACTTTTTTGCATTAAATCCTTTTACGGAACAGGGTTGGATACAAATCGAATTGAAGGCAGTCAATTCAGGAATTGATTTGAATTTAAAATTGAAAAACTTAAATAGCTTCTCCATTTCAGTTTATTGAGAAGTCATTTAAAATAGATGCCCTTTTTCAATCATTGAACTGGAATTTCAGTTTAACTCCTGAATTAACTGCCTTCAATTCGAATTGAGCACAACCCTATTACAGGAAGGGTGGCTGGTATTTACTTAGAAACTGCATGGTAAAATGGTAATTACACGACAATAACCTAAGGAACACATTTTTGGGGACTAAATTGGAGCACCACTCCATATACAAGGCAAATAATTAGGTAACTGAACCTTAAATAAAGTGCTACGAACAACTCCCAGTGTATTGAAATGACTTTCCTAAAACGGATGGATTTAGAAATGTGAAACTACTGAAATGCCAATTTGTATTGAAATCCAGCAAACACAGGGGGTTCTCACCTCCAGCAGAGTAGAAAGACAGTTTACTGTTATTAAGTAGATCATTAAATCTAACTAAACTAACACAAATGCAAACCTGTAGAAGACCAGTCAATAAATATCGCAATCTACAGTTGCAGCATTAATGAAAAGATTAAACGTTGTTTTGTACATAAGCCAACCTTTTTAATAACTGCACCAGCTCCTGTAGCATGCCAATACAGTCTGTTCTGTTGTTGATATTGTAACAATCAGTGATATCTGTGTTAATAAACGATCCTCATAACTTTACAGCTGAATTGCTGTGTCTTGAAGTGTATTCTCTACACTCTCTTTCTCTCTCCTCCCCCTTCTGCCCTTATTCTCTCCGTCCCCTCCACTTTTCATCTTCACCATCCTCCGTAGCTGTCTCTCTCTTCCCACATTCTCCCTCCCTCCCTCCCTCCCTCCCTCCCTCCCTCCCTCCCTCCCTCCCTCCCTCCCTCACTCCCTCCCTCCCTCCCTCCCTCCCTCCCTCCCTCCCTCCCTCCCTCCCTCCCTCCCTCCCTCCCTCCCTCCCTCCCTCCCTCCCTCCCTCTACTTCCCTGTGTTAAAGACCTCTGCCATGAATCATATTAGCATGAAACAAAAGCAGGAGACATGAATACTAAGCTGGAGAGGACGTCACCGATGCATTTCACCCCCTTCCTTTCTTCTGCCCTGGTTTTGTCACAGATCTGAACACTAGGTGGCGCTATTGCTACACAAACAAACCCAAGTCCTTTCAGGACTGCTAAGTCTACACAAAGGATGCTCAAACCTCCTCTTCAGAGCTCCTCTGTGATGTAGAATAGTCCTGAATGTTCCAGGTAGAAATTGAACGAATAGAGCTGACATTATTTCATTTTCTACATGTCTTACATTTTAGGTTCGCAAAGTGTCTAGGAAGACAGGAGGGCTTACTGACAAATAAAGTGAACAAGAATGATGCATTTCTCAAAAGGATGTTTAATTCACTTCAATCCAATAAACAGATGTGTCCCCAAGGAAAGTATTTTTATTTCATTTTAAATGTGCTTTTTTAATGTATATATTTTAGCCTATATTACCTGACATTTCAGACTGTCCAAAGCAGATAACTCAACCATTAAAAAAATATTCAATGTCACTTGCTGACGGTTTGTGTGTGTGTGTGTGTGTGTGTGTGTGTGTGTGTGTGTGTGTGTGTGTGTGTGTGTGTGTGTGTGTGTGTGTGTGTGTGTGTGTGTGTGTGTGTGTGTGTGTGTGTGTGTGTGTGTGTGTGTGTGTGTGTGTGTGTTTGTGTGTGTGTGTTTGTGCATCTGTCTGTGGGCTCTATTCTTTCTCCAACACAGCAGGAGTGTGTTTGCTAGTGGGGATCCGGCAGAAAATGACAGTCATTACATACTCTACTGTAGTTACCAAGCCCCCTGCTGCACTACAGTGGAGTGTTTACACTGTGAGTAGGTGAGTGAGAGAGAGAGAGAGAGAGAGAGAGAGAGAGAGAGAGAGAGAGAGAGAGAGAGAGAGAGAAAAAGCTCAATACAGGAAGGTAGGGGTCAGACAAGAGAAACATATTTTTACATTTGTATCCACATTGAAGCAAATATACTTTATTTAGAGGAAAGTAGTGTAATTTTGAAGCAAATATATTTTATTTGGAGTGAAGTATATTTGAGTTCATAGACCACAGAGGTTTTGTCAAGGTAAAAAAGGCCTAGTACAATCAAAAACATGGTTACCTGTGTTATATATATATTTCCACACTATGTGGTTGGAATAATACTGTGAAATTGTAAAAAATTATGATAATGCCCTTTTAGTGTAAGAGCTGTTTAAAAAGGCTGCCTGAAATTTCAGCCTGTTTTGGTGGGAGGGAGTTTTGGTATGCCTGGTGACAACGCCAGTCGGTAAATTAGTTAACAGACCAATAAGAAATAGAGTTCCAAAGCTCTGCCAATAACAGCTACTTTTCAATTTTCCCCTCCCCACTCAGACCACTCCCAAACAGTCCTAGAAAAATTCTTCCTTGAGAAACTGCTCTTTGCTAAGAAGCTATTTTTGTTTATTTTTGACAATTTTAATTGAAAACAATCACAGTAAGGTACTTAATTGTTACCCAAAAGTTATTTGATATTGAGTTAAAAACGGCTGCATTGAACCTTTAAAGTCAAAAATATGAGGTGACACTACTTACTGGTGTTAGCCAGTAAGTAGTTGTTGACTAACAACAAGATGGCGCTTAGGTATCAGTACGAACTGTAACAACATGAAGGTGCATGGATGACCGAGCCGTGTAGATCTCCAGCTACCCGAGTGGCACTGCGGTCTAAGGCACTGCATCTCAGTGCTAGAGTGGTCACTACAGACACCCTGGTTTAAATCCAGGCTGTGTCACAACTGGCTGTGATTGGGAGTCCCAAACGGCGGTACACAATTGGCCCAGCGTTGTCCGGGTTTGGCCGGTGTCGGCCGTCATTGTAAATAAGAATTTGTTTTTAACTGACTTACCTAGTTAAATAAAGGTCAAATAAAAATAAAGGTTACACATTAGGAAGTCACACCACCAGAGTTATTCTATGTGCTCTGAGGGCCTTTACTGTAATGACCCAGGCCCCTGCTTTCTCTACAGGCTAGAAAAACACAAAGCACAACAGGCCTCCTCTGTTTTAGTCTACTTCATTCATAACCCCCCCCCGCCTCAAACTACAACGATTTGGAAATGATTCCCCTGACCAATTTAGTTTAATTTCTTAATCCCTCCATGTCAGACACAGTATGTAGGCTGTATGGCAGGAGCATGCAACAGGACGACATAAACAACCTGTCAGATATTCAGATAGTAATGCATGGCATCAGCAACTCCTCGTCAGATCAGAGCATAAGTCCAAGATTCAATCAATTGCACATAGTGGATTCCCAAATAGCGCTGTCAGAAGAGCGAATGTCTAGGCTACTGTTCTAGTCTAGACTACTGTTCTAGTCTAGGCTACTGTTCTAGTCTAGGCTACTGCTTGCTAAATGATTTACTATTTACTTCAAGCCACACTACACTATTTAGAACATACTGTTTAGTCAAATGTAGGCAGTAAGCATGTTCTGGACCTATTATCTCCCTCTATCCTCCTACATCAAACACCTTCATTTAATTGAAAACTCCAATAAAACCATTGTTTTATAGGTTATATAGGCTTTTGGTCAACCTTGACCCTTGGCTTTGGGTCAACCATATGACAGCAGCAGAACACTGCGAGTCTCTCCAGAACTGACTGTCTAGCTGTGGTGTGGAACAGGGAGAGATGAGGAGGCCGTTACCCAGGGAGACAGCTAACCGAGAAGTTCTTATCTCGTTACGCAAATCACCGGCATATCAGCATGGCAGTGCGTCCCTAATGGAACATGCGTGGCGTCAGCTCTTGGCACCGAGCCAACCCCTCGCTGCGTGGCTTAGTGGGTGGGGGGTATTATGTGTTCTGTCATTCGTGAAGAGGGAATGCGCCGTTTGTCACGCCCTGACCGTAGAGAGCCTTTTTATGTCTCTATTTGGTTTGGTCAGGGTGTGATTTGGGTGGGCATTCTATGTTCTTTATTTCTATGATTTGTGTTTCTATGTTTTGGCCGGGTATGGTTCTTAATCAGGGACAGCAGTCTATCGTTGTCTCTGATTGGGAATCATAATTAGGTAGCCCTTTTTCCCACCTGTGATTGTGGGTAGTTATCTTTGTTAGAGGCACTATAGCCCTGTAAGCTTCACGGTTGTTTCTTCGTTTCTTGTTTTGTTGGTGACATTTACTAAAATAAAAGAAAATGTACGCTCACCACGCTGCACTTTGGTCCACTTCTTTCGACGGCCGTGACACCGTTACTGCGCACACACACACACAGAGAAGAGAGAAAGGCAGTTGTGCCAGTAAGTTGGAGGAGGGTTCTGATTTTACAGGGTTTAAATTGGGATTTCCCTATTTGACTTCCTCCTCCAAACAAAACATTTTGGGGGTTCTGTCTGAGGATAAACAGTAAATGAACTCTCTTCCATTTTCTTTCTTCTGATGCTCGCTCCCTCTCTATCTCTCTCTTGCTCTCTCTCTCTCTCTCTCTCTCTCTCTCTCTCTCTCTCTCTCTCTCTCTCTCTCTCTCTCTCTCTCTCTCTCTCTCTCTCTCTCTCTACCTCTCTCTCCTGTATCTCTCTCCGCTGTCCCTCTATGTCATAGACCCAATGTTTTTCTTAGTAAGTAGAACAAGAGATTTCTTGCTAGCAGGCAGCCTCGGGGCATGTGGTTATTATGATGACCGACATAAACAAACAGCTCTGTCAACCATCAAACAGAGCTTGCTACATTGTCAAAACAGAAATCGTTACATTTAGTTTATTTTCCTCTAGCTATCTTAATTTATGCCATTTGCAAGAATAGTATTGTAATTATCATAACATCGTTACATATAATACAATGAAATACATTTATTGTTTAAAGTTTGTGGCATTATTTTTACAGTTATGAGCTAACGCAAGCTACTGCTGTTCTATGATTATATTTTCTAGCTTGGCTACTGTTATGTAAGTTAACATATTTATTTCTAAGTTGTTATGCTTATATGTCAGGTTTGCCATGTTATTATTTGGTGTTAAGGAATGTTTTATTTTCTTTATTTCAGTTAACAAATTGTCCATAAAGCCAAACAATATGGATTTATTGGGCTACTGTTTATGCTAGCTGCTACCAGAAAACAGTGAGGACAACCTACTCTATCTACAGTAACGTGTATTCTTGGATGCCAAGGTAAGCCAGGATTCCAGCAAAAATTTACCAAGAAAAAATAAAGAAGAATAATTTATCTTTCGTCTATCTGTGTTTCACAATTTCCCTTCAATTCGTAAGAGGCTGAAAGTATCTCACCATAAAAGGAAAAAGAGCGAGCGAAACAGCGCCCTCTGTCTCTGTATGTGTAGGCCATCTATCTTATGCTGTCTGGTCAAAAAGAGTATGACATTGTTGGTGCCCGTAGCACTGAATGCAAGGGAGCTATCGAGTATTTTGCCTCCCTTAAATGTACAAAATAATAGCCAATCAGCATTGAGCTAAACAGAGTGAGCTCAACTGTAAATGACCCTAGCGCATCAATAAAAAGTGTCAAGGGAAGCCAATTTGGATTTGGCTCCAATCACATCACATCGAGAGCAATAGGTTATTGACAAACAACTTGAATTGTTTCATCTCGTTGTGTTGTTGTCCTCCGGTGGAGTTTAGGAAATTTAGGAAATTGTCCCTTTCCTAAATTGGCCATGGATGGAGATAGGGATTTGGACTTGAGGTTTTACTTAATTCTCTGTACTGTGATTGTAAAGGCGATTCTGATCCAACCATAAATTCATGAATTGTGCCGCTGGCCTGAGAGGATGGAAGTTCAATATGTAGATAGGTGTAGAAGGCTAATGTTAACTAGCTAACGTTGCCCATGAAAGGAAGTTAGGCTAGCGAGCAAGCATTTTAGCCAGGTAGCCTAGGACAACCAAAAATGTAAGTGTGTAGTGTATGACTGAGTCAAAAAGAAAAGGTTCCTGGAGTATTCTTTAGGGGTTCTTCAAATTGAAACTGTGGGGGAACCCCTATAAGTTCTTAGAAGAACCCTTTTAAAAATTCTCCAAAGAACCCCTTTAAATGGATCCTCAAAGAACCTTTTGAAGAACCTTTTGAGTAAAATTGTTTAACTACCCCCCTCCCCTATTATTATTATTATTATTAATAATCATACGTATAACAACAACAATAACGCAATATTTTATTTGTCAGTGTTTATTACGATTTTAGTGGCAAATTAGAATAAAAAAATGCAAATATGACGTAAACTCCCAGCAGAGCCCCAAGTCCAATGGGTATATCCTCTGGCGTGTTGATGTTAATGTGTTGATGTCCTCCGTATCCATAGCCAGAATGATTTTGCAGTGCATGGTTTTCGAACAGGTTTCCTGTTATATTCATCAGAGGTGTAGGGAGGGTGAAGTCTGTGAATCCCCAAAATTTTAATTATACAGATGATTAACAAAACATGCACACAACAGTATTCATACCTTGGTTTCTGTGGTGAATGTGAATGAAAACAACTGTTTTGATCATGTTTTTCATACACATACCTTGTCCATAATGTAGAGACCTATGGGATATTCATTGAAGAGGTAAGGAAGGAGGATGGTAAATGTGATCTGCATAACACACCAATACCAATTAAAATACCTTTATATGCCTCCTTGTCTGTATACCTGCAGACACAGACATAAAAGTGAGCAGTGCAGTCATCTGCACCCAATACAGCTAGCCTTAAACATATTCTTATAGCCTACATATTCTTACCTCTTTGTTGATTGATATCCATTGAATTGTGTCCATTTTCTGTTTTACAAAGATTGACACAAATATGAAAAGATAGCTGGCATCATAAAACAATATAAATTTAGATCATACAAGGAACACATCTTACAGTGCCTGCACCTGTGCTCCATATAAACTACAAATGTTTCAGTTGGGTACTTAGGTTCCTACAAGAACCCCCACCAACTAAGGAGGTTCCTTGATGAACCCCACCTCCTATGGGGTTCTTGGAGAACCTTCTGGGGAAAATGTTCAGGTCCAAGAATCCCAAGGTTCTTCTAAGAACTTGTTGAACCCCTAATTCTTAGAGTGTAGAACGTTTCGTAAACATGAGAGGAGGATCGCATTGGCTTTCTCTACAAGTAGGGTGAGTCAACATGTTTTTATACTTTCACGAATGCACACACACACACACACACACACTCACACACACACACACACACACACACACACACACACACACACACACACACACACACACACACACACACACACACACACACACACACACACACACACACACACACACACACACACACACACACACACACACACATTCACACAGAAATCAGAACCATGGACAGCCACATCATATTTAGCTGATTGCAATAAATCGTTTTTGGTATCTTTTAGTTGTCACTGTCTTAGACTAAACATAGGTGAGTTGATGATGTAGAAATGTTGAAGTTGAAATGGTGCTGGAATAGTGGAGGCAGCTCCTGTTTTCTTTGTGACTTGCGGGTAACTCTCTGTGTTTCTAAATCAATAGTTGTCTAGAAGTCTGAAAATGTTGGAAACATTAACTTGATTGACCTGCTGTAGGTCATGTAACTGTTTGTTCCATGAGCAAGGAACTTAACCCACTGTTCCCCAGGCGCCGAAGACGTGGATGTCGATTAAGACAGCCCCCACACCTCTCTGATTCAGAGGGGTTGGGTTAAATGCGGAAGACACATTTCAGTTGAAGGCATTCAGTTGTACAACTGACTAGGTATCCCCCTTTAACAATATGCTTTGTGGACTTCATCGGACAGAGGTTGCTCTCCAGTTTTGTGATGAAACAAATGTGTGGTTTAATTTATTCTGCTTATTTATTCTAATTTATATCTTCTTATTGTCTCGGCCTTAGGCCTATATATATCACAGTCGCAAGGCATATGAACTAACAGGTTATAGAACGAACAACGCAATTATCACAACACATAGGTTGAAATATGGCTTTTTTTCTGGCTTGGCTTCTCCAGTGATTTTACAAAACGCACCGCTACTGCTCTCTCACCATCGCTCTCAGCCTGTGGGATGATGACACCAGCTGTAATCAGTTGAGCCCTTCACATGCAACCAAGGCATGTATCCTGTAATCTACAGGCATGCCATAAATTCACACATTGACACCACTCACAAGTGTGCCAGCTAATACAAAGCTTTCTCACAACATAAAGGAAGGGGACATTTCAATCTAGTTCCTGGTTTTGACTGTGAGAGAACATTGTAAGAGAATGTTCTCAGGATATTAATAGATTGTTTTGTAGGTCACATCAAGACAAAACTGATAGAGTGTGTGTGTGTGTGTGTGTGTGTGTGTGTGTGTGTGTGTGTGTGTGTGTGTGTGTGTGTGTGTGTGTGTGTGTGTGTGTGTGTGTGTGTGTGTGTGTGTGTGTGTGTGTGTGTGTGTGTGTGTGTGTGTGTGTGTGTGTGTGTGTGTGTGTGTGTGTTTGCCAGTCATAGAGCTGACAGAGAGCTGAAGAGATTTCTAGACACCTGTGGGGGTGAAACTCAGTTCACCACTCCCATCTTCCCCTCCCTCCCTCCCTCCCTCCCTCCCTCCCTCCCTCCCTCCCTCCCTCCCTCCATCCATCCCTCTCTCCCTCTCCTGTTGGGAGTGTTGTTGTGTTGATGGGTAGCCTGGAGACAACATTCCAGCAGGCTCCACATAGCTGCCATTCCCCTGATTCTGAGTGAAGACACAACACACCGCCCGTAGCGCGTGTGTGTGTGTGTGCGCGTTTGTGCGTGCGCGTGTATGTATGTGTGTGTGTGTGTGTTTGTGTATGTGTGTGTGTTCTACTTCTACACATGTACATGTGTACATACTGCATCTCTAGGCTACCCTAACACATGGATGTCCCTTAAAGGCTTTTTTCACCTTGAGAGAGAAAGGAGGGGAGAGAGAGAGAAAAACAGAGAGAGATGGATGAAAGAAAGCAGAGTGGGAAGGGGGCAGAATGTAAAAGACAAATCGTTAGAGAGAGAGAAAGAGAGAGTCATCGAGAGAGAAATAATTAGAAAAGAACGGGAAGGCTAGCAGAGATCGGGAGGGGAGGCTAAGGAGGAGAGCAGAGCAAAACTTGTGAAGTATATTCATCGGAATAAGAGGGAGGGAGGGCGGACGGGAGGGTGAGACAGAGAGACTGACCAAGCAGGTTCTGTGATCAACGTTGACATTCCACCCATTCTCAGATGCGTTATTCAGAACACCTAAAATCCCCCAAAGTCCCCACAAGGATAGTAAAACAAGGAAAATGTCCCACGTCCCCATGAGGACAGGGCTAATTTAAGTGTAGGGGTTAGGTTTAGGGTTAGAATTAATGTGAGAATTAGGGTAAGGGGTTAGTGGATAAGTTTAGGATTTGGGTTAGGCTTAAGGTTAGGGTTATGGTAAGGGTTAGGATTAGGATTAAAACGTGTGTGTATGTGTATACTCATATTTCTATTTGTACTTCTATTGCTATCTGGTCAAATCATTTCCACTGAATGTTCACTATCTGGAATGAGTCATTGTTTGGTGTGACTGCTTTGACAGACTTCTTCTTGATTGATAGATTTTTTTTATGAGTCTAAAGAATGGGGTGCAGAATCGTGATAAATATAGCTACTCAATCAACAATATAAGAACACTCACCATGTAGACTTACAAAATGTCAAGGTTTACCATACATGGAATAGGCCTAATTAATCTATTTGGCTATTAGGCTATAGTCACAATGATTCAGCATCCAGGTCGTAAGGAATAATAACTGTGTAGTGACTCAAAACATGTTGTTTGCTATTTCTGTCATGTTAACTCACAGTGTGAACTCATCTCATGTGTTGATCGTCCCAGTGGTTTACCATAAGTGTTTGTCAGCTTTCAGACTGGCTGGGCTGGATCATTTTCGCCTGCTTGTTGTAGTGTTTTGTTTACCATGTCAGTGAGTCCTCTATACGCAGGGCAACCCTCATCAGCGTCTCTGGTGACTCCCCCTGTTGACGAGAAACTATAGGCCTACAGGGGGGTGTGGAAAGTTTCAGCTGTTCTCATCAGTCTTTCAGTGGTAAGGGCAAAAGGTTTATTGCAACAGTTTGGCTTTAACTGTAATAACTTCCAGTAGGCCTAATCTGATCATGTCAAATGCAGAGCAGCTGATAGATATACTGTATTTAAGGGAAAATGCCATTAGATTGTTACCTTAGATTGTAAACTGTCATGGTCAAAACATACACACTACCAGACAGAAGTTTGGAGACACCTACTCATACAAGGGTTTTTATGAATTTTGACTATTTTCTACATTGTAGAATAATAGTGAAGAAATAAAAACTATGAAATAACACATATGTAATAATTTAGTAACCAAAAAAGTGTTAAACAAATTAAAATAGATGTAATATTTGAGATTCTTCAAAGTAGCCATCCTATGCCTTGATGACAGCTTTGCACACTCTTGGCATTCTCTCAACCAGCTCCATGAGGTAGTCACCTAGAATGCATTTCAATTAACAGGTGTGCCTTGTTAAAAGTTAATTTGTGAAATGTCTTTCCTTCATAATGCATTTGAGCCAATCAGTTGGGTTGTGACAAGGTAGGGGTGCTAAACAGAAGATAGCCCTATTTGGTAAAAGACCAAGTCCATGTTATGGCAAGACCAGCTCAAATAAGAAAAGATTAACGACAGTCCATAATTACTTTAAGACATGAAGGTCAGTCAATCCGGAACATTTCAAGAACTTTGAAAGTTTCTTCAAGTCCAGTTGCAAAAACCATCAAGCGCTATGATGAAACTGGCTCTCATGAGGACCGCCACAGGAAAGGAACACCCAGAGTTACCTCTGCTGCAGAGGATAAGTTCATGAGAGTTAACTGCACCTCAGTTTGCAGCCCAAATAAATGTTCAAGTAACAGACACATCTCAACAACTGTTCAGAGGAGACTGTGTGAATCAGGCCTTCATGGTCAAATTTCTGCTAAGAAACCATTACTAAAGGACACCAATAAGAAGAAGAGACTTGCTTGGGCCAAGAAACACGAGCAATGGACATTAGACTGGTGTAAATCTGTCCTTTGGTCTCATGAGTCCAAATTTGAGATATTTTGTTGTTATTTGTTTTTCAACAGGACAATGACCCAAAACACACCTCCAGGCTGTGTAAGGACTATTCGACCAAGGAGGAGAGTGATGGAGTGCTGCATCAGATTACCTGGCCTTCCCAATCACCCGACCTCAACCCAATTAAGATGGTTTGGGATGAGTTGGACTGCAGAGTGAAGGAAAAGCAGCCAACAAGTGCTCAGCATATATGGGAACTCCTTCAAGACTGTTGGAAAAGCATTCCAGGTGAATTCTGGTTAAGAGAATGCCAAGTGTGTGCAAAGCTGTCATCAAAGTAAAGGGTGGCTACTTTGAAGAATTTGTCCAGGGAAATCCATAAAACATATTGCTTATAGCAAACAGTTACATGACCTACAGCAGTGGTTCTCAACCAGGGATACAAGAACACCTGGGAGTACTTGGCCTATCCACAGAAGGTACTTAAGAAGACTCGTGAGACCATAAGCATACTAGTAAAATGCACATTGAGGGGGTACTTCAAGGGTAATCCGGGCAAAGCAACATTCAGTTGCTGGTGAAGTTACCAAAAAAGGTTGGGAACCACTGACCTACAGCATGGTCAAGGAAGGTAATGTTTCTGACATTTTCTGAATACTAAACAACCATTGATTTAGAACCATGGAGAGTTACCACAAGTTGCAAAGAAAACAGGCGCTGCTCCCACTATTCCAGCACCATTTCAACTTCAACATTTCAACATCATCCAATCACATATGCTTAGTCTAATACAGTGACAACTAAAAGATACCAAAATGATATGTCTGTCCATGGTACTGATGTGTGTGTGTGTGTGTATGTGTGTGTGTGTGTGTAGAAAAACAAGTAGAAAAACATGTTGACTCACCCTATTTGTACAGAAACGCCAATGTCATCAATGATGTTTGGCTTCTGATGTGATTGGTCTGAAGCCGAATCTAAACTGACTTTCCGTTACACTTTTTTTGGGTGAGCCAGGACCATTCACAGTTGAGCTCACTCTGTTTAGCTCAATGCTGATTGTCTATTATTTAATACTTTTTTATCAAGGGAGGCCAAATGCTCGCTGGCTTCCCTTGAATTCAATGCTACTGACGGCAACAATGTCATACTCATTTTGACCAGACAGCATTCGATAGATAAGCTACACATACTGAGACAGGGGGGCGCTGTTTCCTTCACTTGGATGCTTTCTCTGGTGAGATACATTCAGCCTCTTGCGAATTGAATGAAATGTAAGAAGCACTGCGAGATTAAAGATAAATAATTGTATCTGTTTTTTACTACTTTTTTGGTCAATTGTTGGGGGAAGCTTGGCATCCCTTGGCATTTTCCTTTTTTTTTTCTTTTTTTTTTTACATATAATTCGAATTGTAATTTGTAACATAGCATAAGAATTGAATGCTGGACATCCACAAATTAATACATACCACACAAAACGTAACATATACAAATTAAGTGTCTCGGATAATACAGATGAATACGAAATGTTCTGAGACCAGGTTGGAATGAAGTTCGCATTTGATTGCAAGGCAAACTATAATTCGTTTTTAGTGTGCTTGATGTGTGAATGTTTTCAGAGAATACATAGCCTACCATTGTGTTGCGTTTCAGAGGTTGATGGGCAACACTGACAATTGCGCGCACATAGATATTGGATACATTTAACACATTTTACTGCAGGGCATTGAACGAATGAAACTAATATCATTTGGTCTGCAGAAGATGCATTTCTTTGCTATTGGGCACAGGCAGGGTCGGGGTTAACTACTATCTCTATTTGGAGGCCGCTCCCCTTCATGCAAACCATGCAAAACATGTGCTATTATAGGTCATTGGAGTCCGGTTACAACTGTAGATGAAGAACACTCCTTACAAACAGGTTCTGAGCTGCTGGGAACGCCCTTGGACACGAAACCACCTGCTTTATAAAGATCCGACCGAGGACCAGAGAGAGTCAGAACAAAAACGAAAAGGAACAGGCACAAGAACAAACAAGATAACTGCCGAACTCTCCCTCAGCTTGGAACACGGAAAGCTGCACTGACACGAAAACACATCAATCAAGGGGCACCTTTCCAAAGCGATTAGAAAATAATTAGAGAAGGGTTGCACAAATAGATAAACAAACTATCCAGCTCCGATTGACAGTTACAACTTTTATTTCAAAAATAAGTTTGAGAATCAACAACAGAGTAGAGAAAATGATGCAAATCTCAGAATCCCACCTGCAGAAGAACTCCCTGTTCAACTCCATGAACCGCTTCATTGGAGCCGTCAACAACATGGACCAGACGGTGATGGTGCCCAGCCTGCTGCGGGACGTCCCACTGGAAGAAGAGAGGGAGATGGCCGCCCTCAAAAGCTCGGGAAACAGCGACATCGAGGACGGCGACATGTACAGCTACTACCAGCTCCTGAAGTCCATCCGCTGCGACATCGAGTGGGGAGTGATGCGCGCCGAGGAAGCCGAGAAGCTCAAGGAGAGCCGGGGTCCCAGCTCTCGGATTGATTCCGAGGAAGAAGAATCGGAGGTGTCGTCCGAGGAAGACGAGGTTAACCTGCAAAAGCAGTTCCAGTTCCACATGACAGGGCTTCACGGGGTGCTGTCCAAGCTGACGCAACAGGCCAACACTCTCACCAACCGCTACAAGCAGGAGATCGGCGTTGGATGCTACTAAAGTGTAGCGTAATGACCCGAGCGATCCCGCATTCCCTGATGATCGATGCTGTATTATTTAGCGGAAAGGAGTTGAACTGAAATGAATAGTCTATCACTTATGAAATTCTTTTGAATAGATGGAGAGAGAAAGAAAAAAAGAGATGTAATATTTAACCTTTGTTGATCCAAAGTAATGTTGTGGTTGAACTGCAATGTGGTATACCTGGGTTCCATTACCCCCTGTTTTGCACTCGGTTTTGCGCACAGTCTATGTTTTATGAGCGGTGTTCAACCGTGACCCATGCATTCAGCTCAAGTGGTATACATATAATACATATTTATACTTTTATTTAATATTGATGTATAACTTATTACCTCATACTGTATGTTTGAGAGCTGTATATTTCATGGTTGAAGAAGTGCATGACCGCAGACATTTGGCTACATTTTGAACATCCCATTAAGGGATAAATGCGCATAGGATTTAGCATGTCTAATGATGCCAATGTGTCAAATAGTCTGTACAGGTTTTGTACTTCTTCCTATTGTGTCTTTATTATGTGCTTAGCTAAATGGAGGAGGCTTGACAGATTCTTGCCTATGATCCCAATGCTACCCTATATGATCATTGAACTGGAATCAACAGATGGTTCTTCTGAAATAATGAAGGATTCCAAGAGATCATGTTATTATGGTGTTATTGCCATGGTAATTATGGAGAGGTGAAACTCTATAAGACCATTTATTTAATGTACTATTTTATGTTTTGTATTGAATATATTTGTATGGAGAAATAAACTTCTTTTTATAACTGAAAGTAATTTGTTATTTATGTTCTTTGCCTAGCAACACATCACCTAGAATGTTGTGGAACAGGATTATATTTCAAACAGCTACCATCCTCCAATTGACCCCAATACATTTCAACAAGTGTTTGATATGGTATATCCCTAACATTTCATCTGTTTGTCCAGGGATCAATCCATCTGGTACTCAATATGTACCCATTTATCTTCAAACCAAACTCTATTCACCCTATGTTCCAAGAGTGGTGCAGCGGTCTAAGGCACTGCATCTCAGTGCTAGAGGTGTCACTACAGACCCTGGTTCGATTCCAGGAAGTATCACAACCAGACGTGATTGGGAATCCCATTGGGTGGCGCACAATTGGCCCAGCGTCATCCGGGTTAGGGTTTGGCTGGGGTAGGCCGTCATTGGAAATAAGAATTTGTTCTTAACTGACTTGCCTTGTTAAATAAAGGTTAAATAAAAAAGACAGAGTGAACCTGTAACATACAGGTAACTGCTAAAATAAAGGAAACACTTGAGGAAATTAGGGACACAAAGTATATTGAAGGCAGGTTCCTCCACACAGGTGTGATTGAAGAAGTGCATGACCGCAGACATTTGGCTACATTTTGAACATCCCATTAAGGGATAAATGCGCATAGGATTTAGCATGTCTAATGATGACAATGTGTCAAATAGTCTGTACAGGTTTTGTACTTCTTCCTATTGTGTCTTTATTATGTGCTTAGCTAAATGGAGGAGGCTTGACAGATTCTTGCCTATGATCCCAATGCTATGATCATTGAGAAGGATTCCAAGAGATCATGTTATTATGGCTTAATTATGCAATCTTGCTTAGGGTCATGTACAAAAATGCCCAGTTGCCCATTATTTTGGCTACTATGGCTACCATGAGATCTCAGTGACTATAAAAGAGGGGTCTCAAAGAAAAATAGGGTGTTAAAGGGTGTGTGTATGTCTCAGTCACCAGATCTAAACACTTAGGTGAGATTTTGGAATTTCTCATGGAAGAATGGTGTCGCATCCATCCAATAGAGTTCCAGACGCTTGTAGAATCTATGCCAAGGTGCAATGAAGCTGTTCTGGCTCGTGGTGCCCAATGTCCTATTAAGACATTTTATGTAGGTGTTTATTTTATTGTGGCAGTTACCTACAGTGCATTCATTTTGTCAAAATGTTATGTTACAGCCTTATTGTAAAATTGACTAAATTGTTTCCCCCCCTCATCAATCTACACACAATACCCCATAATGACAAAGCAAAAATTGTTTTTTATATTTTTTAGCAAATGTATTACAAATTAAAAATGGAAATATCACATTTACATAAGTATTCAGAACCTTTACTCAGTACTTTGTTGAAGCACCACTGGCAGCGATTACAGCCTCGAGTCTTCTTGGGTATGACGTTACAAGCTTGGCACACCTATATTAGGAGAGTTTCTCCCATTCGTCTCTACAGATCCTCTCAAGCTCTGTCAGGTTGGATGGGGAGCGTCGGTGTACAGCTATTTTCAGGTCGGTCCAGAGATGTTAGATCGGGTTCAAGTCCGGACTTTGGCTGGGCCATTGCAGGATATTCAGAGACTTGTCACGAAGCCACTCATTCGTTGTCTTGGCTGTGCGCTTAGGGTCGTTGTCCTGTTGAAGGTGAACATTCGTCCCAGTCTGAGGTCCTGAGCGCGCTGTACAGGTTTTCATCAAGTATTTCTCTGTACTTTGCTTTGTTCATCTTTCCCTCGATCCTGACTAGTCTCCCAGTCGCTGCCGTTGAAAAACATCTCCACAGTATGATGCTGCCACCACCTTGCTTCACTGTAGGGATGGTAATGGCCAGGTGATGAGCGGTGCATGTTTCCTCCAGACATGACGCTTGGCTTTCAGCCAAAGAGTTCAATTTTGGTTTCATCAGACCAGAGAATCTGCTTTCTCATGGTCTGAGAGTCTTTAGGAGCCGTTTGGCAAACTCCAAGCGGGCTGTCATGTGCCTTTTACTGAGGAGTGGCTTCCGTCTGGCCACTCTACCATAAAGGCCTGATTGGTGGAGTGCTGCAGAGATGGTTGGCCTTCTTGAAGGTTCTCCCATCTCCACAGATGAACTCTGGAGCTCTGTCAGAGTGACCATCGGGTTCTTGGTCACTTCCCTGTCCAAGGCCCTTCTCCCCCGATTGCTCAGTTTGGCCGGGCAGCCAGCTCTAGGAAGAGTCTTGGTGGTTCCAAACTTCTTCCATTTAAGAATAATGGAGGCCACTGTGTTCTTGGGGACCTTCAATGCTGCAGACATGTTTTGGTACCCTTCCCCAGATCTGTGCCTCGACACAATCCTGTCTCGGAGCTCTACGGACAATTCCTTTGACCTGCACTGTCAAATGTGTAACCTTATATAAACAGGTGTGTGCCTTTCCAAATCATGTCCAATCAATTCAATTTACCACAGGTGGACTCCAAGTTGTAGAGACATCTCAAGGATGATCAATGGAAACAGGATGCACCTGAGCTCAGTTTCGAGTCTCATAGCAAAGGGTCTGAATGATGTAAATAAGGTATTTCTAAAAACCTGTTTTCACTTTGTCATTATGTGGTATTGTGTGAATAAAAACATTTAATGAATTTTAGAATAAGGCTGTAACGTAACAAAATGTGGAAAAGGTGGAGGGGTCTGAATAATTTCCGAATGCACTGAATATATGCAGTTTATCCACTTGATTAACATAATTCAATTTAAAGCACACATAAATACTCTTAGGATACAGTAATGATACAAACCAAACTTATTTTGGTAAACATGCGTTCAATATGCTCATATTGAGGTAATATAGTAATCATGTAATTTGACATTGCCACTCATGGCTTTTCATCCAGCCAAGTAAGAATGATGTATCATTTCATTCATAGTATGAGTCTGCTCTCAGTGTATTCTGCATCCATCAAGCATAGGTCATGCAAACAACCACTGACTATTAGGACCATGTAAATACAGCTGCCAAGAGCAAATAGCAGGTCTTTGCTTTTGGGATATTGGGATGTTTAGTTTACACAATGTCTTATAAGAAGAATAAACAACCAGTTTAATGTAACTCTCTCTGTCCAGCTTCGACTTCAGCTGTGAGGTATTAGAAGTTTACTTTTTCTTTCTTCTTTTTTTGTAATAAATCTTAGGGCCAGGTGTATTCATAATATTTTTATTTGGGAAAAACATCTGCTTTTTATGAGAGGCATCCCCCCAAAAGGTCCATGTATTTGTTATACTGTCATCCCTTTTGTTTAATATTCTTATCAATGCAAAGAATTATGCAACATGTATATATATATATATAGTACCAGTTGAAAGTTTGGACACACCTACTCATTCAAGGGTTTTTCTTTATTTTTATTATTTTCTACATTGTCGAATAATAGTGAAGACATCAAAACTACATATCACACATATGGAATCATGTAGTAACCAAAAAAGTGTTAAACAAATCAAAATATATTTTATATTTTGTGTTCTTTGAAGTAGCCACCCTTTACCTTGGTGACAGCTTTGCACACTTTTGGCATTCTCCAGCTCCATGAGGTAGTCACCTGGAATGCTTTTCCAACAGTCTTGAAGCAGTTCCCACATATGCTGAGCACTTGGCTGCTTTTCCTTAACTCTGCGATCCAACTCATCCCAAACCATCTCAATTGCTTTGAGGTCAGGTGATAGTGGAGGCCAGGTCATCTGATGCAGCACTCCAACACTCTCCTTCTTGGTCAAATAGCCCTTACACAGCCTGGAGGTGTGTTTTGGGTCATTGTCCTGTTGAAAAACAAATGATAGTCCCACTAAGTGCAAACCAAATAAGATGGCGTAAGTGTGCCTTGAATTCTACATAAATCACTGACAGTGTCACCAGCAAAGCTCCCCCACACCATTACACCTCCTCCTCCATGCTTCACGGTGGAAGCACACACACAGAGATCATCCGTTCACCTACTCTGTGTTTCTTGGCCCAAGCAAGTCTTTTCTTATTATTGGTGTCCTTTAGTAGTGGTTTCTTTGCTGCAATTTGACCATGAAGGCCTGATTCACGCAGTCTCCTCTGAACAGTTGATGTTGAGATGTGTCTGTTACTTGAACACTGTGAAGCATTTATTTGGGCTGCAATTTCTGAGGCTGGTAACTCCAATGAACTTATCTTCTGCAGCAGAGGTAACTCTGGGTCTTCCTTTCCTGTGGCAGTCCTCATGAGAGCCAGTTTCATCATAGCGCTTGATGGTTTTTGCGACTGCACTTGAAGAAACATTTAAAGTTTCTCTTTGCTTATTTGAGCAGTTCTTGCCATAAATATAAAATATGTTTTGATTTGTTTAACACTTTTTTGGTTACTACTTGATTCCATATGTGTTGTTTCATAGTTTTGATGTCTTCACTATTATTTTACAATGTAGAAAATAGTAAAATAACAAAAAACCCTTGAATGAGCAGGTGTGTCCAAACTTTGGACTGCTACTGTATATTAATATTTTTTTTGGTATATTTAAGGAACACAAAGGGACTATCTTTATTGTTGAAAATGCTAGTGACTCATGACCTTTGTATAATCTCCTGGACATATTGTGTCTATGTCAAGTGTTCATCTATCTAAGCTTTTGTTGAGTAAGTGTTATACGAGCATTATGTGTTGGCAACAACTTGATTTGCATAAGAAGCACCTCATGCCCCCATTCTCTGACAACCCTCTAATTCTAGACATTCAGTTACATAGCATTGTTTAAGTATTCCCCATGTCATGTTAATGGGGAGCTAAGATACATTCATAGAATGTTGAAGGGTCATGTAATTAAGTGATAATGCCCAATAAACCGGTGTTTGGAGGATATGTTGGCACGGGTGTTGTTAGGCCCGAGACGAAGTCAATATATCCTCCAAACACTGGCTTCGAAGGCATTATAATTTTTCATACAATAGGTTACCAACATATTCAAATTTTGATTGACATATTTTCATAAAAAATATTATTTTGATTCATTTATTTATACTATTTCCTTCCACAAGATATAGGCCTGACACAAATCTAGGGTTGCTACCCAAGCCGGCTGGTCATTCGTTCTATTGGTTCGGCTGCCAGACCCAGTCGTTCAGTCTTTTTGTTCTGTATCTATGGATGCAACCCAGTCGTTCGTTCTAAATGTTCTATTGCCATACTGGCTGTTAACGTTCTTATCCCTTGCTTGCTAGCTAGCCAACTACGGCTAACTTACAGTCACATCAAACGTCAAAAAGAATAACAACAGTAGCTGCGTTTGCATTTGTTTAAGCTGTTTTATAGTGACATGTATTTTGATACATCCATAACAATGAGCTAATGAGGCACGATTTCGCCTAGCATAGAAATGTGCTCTCTTGTCAGGACACTGTTGTTCAGAGGAGCTAGCCAACAACACAGCTAACACAATCACTTCAAACACTGAATTTGTAAAGACCGTAAACTAGCTGCACTATGTTTTGTTTGACCTTTTTTTCAATTGACATCGCTTTGTATATATCCATAAAAATGATGCCAGCTGATTCATGATTTAGACTGGATGAGAAATTCTGCCTGCCTGTCTGTTTCGTCCCAACTCCTGACCCCTACACGTTCATTACTATGGGACAGCTGGAGATCGAATTTGAATATTGAAACAATGCAAATGTCAGAGAGACAGACAGCAAGGTTTATGCAAATCTCCGCTGGTGAAAACTAAGTGTTAGTCTAAAAGAAATGTGAGATGTCTAGATGCTTTTTATAGTGGAGATCAAGTTTATAAATTGCCTGGCAGGGCTGATGAGACAGTGGATTGCGCAGGCAGATGGAACAGAGTAAATAGGCATTTTAAAGTCATAGGTTTTTCCGGTGGTAACTTGTGAAATAGACAGTCTGGAATGTGCTTTTAACCAATCGGCGTTCAGGATTAGATCCACCCATTGTATAAATGCATCGTAATGCTCATTCTAGACGTTACATTTTATTATATTTTTTAAATATTCTCCATGTAATGTTAATAGGGAGCTAACATGGCTGCCATAGATTGTTGAAGTGTCATGTAAACGCAACATAATGCTCATTCTAGACATGACATTTTATAGTATTTTTAAAATATTCCCCATGTAATGTTAATAGGGAGCTAACATGGCTGCCATAGATTGTTGAAGTGTCATGTAAACGCATCATAATGCAGAAACCGTATTGACCCAACTCTCTAATTACATGACTCTGAGGCATGGCAGTGTTGCCTCATCGTTGCCATGGACGACTTTGACATTCTCTGAAGCTCTGAAGCCACCATTGTTGATGAGTCCAGCTGGGGCTTAGCAGCAACAATGGGCCTTTCTACACACCTATTTCACACACACACACACACACACACACACACACACACACACACACACACACACACACACACACACACACACACACACACACACACACACACACACACACACACACACACACACACACACACACACACACACACACACACACACACACACACGCGCGCGCGCGCACACACACACACACACACACACACACACACGCACACACACACACACTGGCGACGGGGTTACAATGGGGCAAAACAGTATTCACATACAACAACACACACGCACACTGGAGACGGGGTTACAATGGGGCAAAACAGTACTCACATGCAACAACACACAGACCTATGCATAGTGAATGACTGAAAGACTGCACAACATTCATTACAAATTTCAATGAATTTGACATGAAGTAAGCACCAACTCAGAGTCCCATCCCTTCAGCAGATTCCATTGTGGTGAAGCACAATTCACTTAGAAAAAATGGTTCCATAAGGGTTCTTCAGCTGTCCCCATAGAAGAACCCTTTTTGGTTCCAGGTAGAACTATTTTGCGTTCCATGTAGAACCCTCTGTGGAAAGGGATTTTACATGGAACACAAAAGGTTCTACCTGGAACCAATAAGGGTTCTCCAAAGGGGTCTCCTATGGGGACAGCCAAGAGTGTGGGATTGAACAGACATAACAGGTTTAAGTCTAGATGCCAAGAACAACAACACCTTTACGCTTGTGGGTAATACCTGAAGACATACAGTGTACCTTTACAGCAGTCACACCCCCAGTGTTCTTCCTCGTACACTCTCTCTAATTAATGTTGCAACATGTAGTTTAACAAGATGTGGGTTATGTTCCCCTTCACTTTCCTTATCATTTTGTTACTTCTCTGTCACTTATATTCAGGCCAAAGGTATATCTCAACTGCTCTGTTTGTGTTTGATAATAAAATGTTTATCTTTGGTTTTTAAGAACATTGTCAGTGATAATGATACAGTAACAACTTATCATTATCTACACTTGCAGAGATAGGAAGTCTCTTATATAAAATGTATGGGCTACCTTATCAGTTGTTTTTGCACTGGCAGGTCCTGGAAAACATCCACACTTTGAAGGGTGTGTTGTCTCAGGGACAAGGAAAGGAAATAATTACAAGGGCATCTTATCAAAATTAATTACACAGTAATAACCAGTTGGGTGAATGTGAAGCATGGTAGCCTATAGTAAAATAACATGGTACATTTACAGTTGAAGTCGGAAGTTTACATACACCTTAGCCAAATACATTTAAACTCAGTTTTTCACAAAATTCCTGACATTTAATCCCAGGAAAAATTGCCTGGAATTAAATGGATTAAATTCCCGTTAATTTCTCGGAGTAAAAGTAAAAGTTGAAAAAAATATAAACAGTACAGTGAAGTACAAATACCCCAAAAACGACTGAAGTACTACTTTAAAGTATTTTTATTTAGTTACTTTACACCACTGCCTACAACAAGAAAAGAGAACATGATATTGTATCTTTGCGTTTGCGGCGTTCATTCTGTTTGTCCTTCGCCATGCACTGTAGCTAGCTAGAAAGTTGATGTCATCAAGTGTAACATGATGTGAACATCATAACCAACATCAAAACATTGCTAGAAAATTGTAAAAATAAATGGATAGTAACAATATAATTAATATATAATAAATAATGACAGTTCACGTTGTATTTTCTTTAATACAAATTCTGACGACTATCAATGTGTAAGTAGCTATAATAAAAAAAAATTAAAAGGAGCTTCATAGCTAACAAGAGTAAAAAAATGGGCATGGGGAGATTATAACCAGCTAGTAGTTAACTGTTTACAGAGGCATGGTTTATTCTAACTGTCTGTGTTGACTAGTGTGACTAGTGCTGACATTATAAGCAACAAATTGTTTAGTTATCTATAAGTTAGTGACTGGTATTAAAATGGGTGCCATAGCTCGTTGGTTGGTTAACTAATAGCTAGATAGCTGGCTAACATCTTGTGTATGCTGGCCAAGTGTGTCCTTGCTTTTGTCAGTTCCTCTGACTGACTGAGTTATGACAAGTGTGGCCTTGCTGTTGTCAGTTCCTCTGACTGACTGAGTTATGACAAGTGTGTCCTTGCTGTTGTCAGTTCCTCTGACTGACTGAGTTATGACAAGTGTGTAGCAAGCTTTGTTTTCTTCTTTTGGCAGCTGAAAGAGTTGGGCAAACTTAATTCCTTATTATAACATGATTCGACAGCTGATTTCCATGTGATAGTGGAGCTGGTGTGGTTTTAGTGTGTGTGTGTGTGTGGGTGTCTGTTGTGTTTGTCAGGGTGTTTTCCTGGTAGAGTTCTCTCTGGCTGTACGGAATCACAGCAGCAGTGGTCACTCACCTTTATTCATATCAGAGCACCAATAAAACACTTCACACACAATATTTTCTCCGTGTCTGTGTTGTAATGTCTGCCTTTGTTTGTAGGCTATCAAAACAGCATCTCACACCAAACACCCAGATCCAAGTTGTCATCAGGTGTAACGGTTTTCTTCCAGGAGTGAAGGAGAGGACCAAAGTGCAGCGCGGCTAGTGTTAAACATGTTTAATAAAGAACAAGTGAAACACTACAAACAACAATACAAAATAACAAATGTGCAAAAACCGAGACAGACCTATCTGGTGCAGACAATCACAGAGACAGGAAACAAACACCCACAAAATCCCAACACAAAACAAGCCTCCTATATATGATTCTCAATCAGGGACAACGATTACCATCTGCCTCTGATTGAGAACCATATTAGGCTGGACATAGAAACAGACAAACTAGACACACAACATAGAATTCCCACCCAGCTCACGTCCTGACCAACACTAAACAAGCAAAACACATAATAACTCTGGTCAGGACGTTACATCAGGTGTATACAGAAAGACAGCGCAGTAGCCTACTTTACACAGGAAAGCTGCAGTAATGTTGTCCAGACATGCATTTGCTCACATCTAACATGGGAAGCTGTCTTCCCATTCAGCCAACACAATATAAAGATGCCACGTTGTCACATAGGCCTAGACCTCATTTTATTACAGAGATGATGGAACAGGTCTTTTGTCAGAGATTAAAGTGGGTCAAATAAACCTAAAACATATACAGGGCATTACATTTTTCAATTGTTGAATTTGAATTTACTTCTTTAATTGACTGAATTGAAATTGAATCAACAAACCCTGATGATTATTTTGCACAAATGCAAACATGTAAATACGGCCTGTTTAACTCAGCAAATCAGTTAAGAACAAGTTCTTATTTACAATGACGGCCTACCCAGACTACGCTGGGCCAATTGTACGCCGGCCTATGGGACTCCCAATTACGGCCGGATGTGATGCAGCCTGGATTCAAACCAGGGACTGCAGTGACGCCTCTTGCATTGAGATGCAGTGGCTCAGACCGCTGCACCTCTCGGGAGCCCGTGATTGATCTCGTGTTGTGGTGGTTTACCCAGTAGGCCTAGGTCAGATAAAATCAAGTACTGTGAAACAAAACTAAAGTCCTGAAACCAGGTAGTCTCCCACAGGTAAATGCTTTAAGTTTTCAGGATAAGAAGTTTGTGTGTGTGTGGGGTTATTAGTTTGTTAACAAAGACAGGATGTAGACATTGCTATAATGGGTGTGATTGAATTCCAGCAGTCCTGGTCTTTATTGTTAGTCAGGTTGAGAGCTCTCTGCCTCATTCTTCCATGGGGAACACCTTCACTGTGGAATGTCACTTGCAGCAGCCCTGTTTTGCTGACTGTGGTGCAGACGTGTCTCTCTGTGTGTGTGTCCCTTTATGTGTGTGTCCCTGTGTGTGTTCATGTTTGTGTCTTTATCATGTGTGTTGTATGCGTGATTATCTCAGCCCTAAATGGATGGCCCCTCAACACGCTCAAGGGTGCTATTTAGTATTAGTGTTAGCTGTTATGCATGTTAAACATTCTCACCTCCATCCCCCTCTCTTTGTATCTCTCTATGCCTCCCTCTCTTACTCTGTTTGTCTCCCCCTCACTCTGTCTCTATCGCTCTGTCTGCCTGTCTCTTTCTTTCTGTCTGTCTGTCTGTCTGTCTGTCTCTCTCTCCCACTCTCTACTCACTCTCTTCCTCTCTCATGTCTATGTAACCGATGTGAAATGGCTAGCTAGTTAGCGGGGTACGCGCTAATAGCGTTTCAATCTGTGACGTCACTCGCTCTGAGACCTTGAAGTAGTTGTTCCCCTTGCTCTGAAACCTAGTCCCACCTAGGCACTAGGTTATAATAGCCATGCATGCCTATGAAAAAAGGTTCCTGCAGAGTAACAGCTGAGGGTGATTTAAAGTGGTTTACTATAGGTTAAGTCAACAACATTACTTAGATCTCACTATAGTATTAGTTAGACTTAGGCCTATGTCTTGAATTTGTATATAAAAAAATATTTAACTAGGCAAGTCAGTTAAGAACAAATTCTTATTTACAATGACGGTCTACCCCAGCCAAACCATAACGACGCTGGGCCAATTGAATTTCGCGCTCTGCAATTTCACCGGATGTTGTCGAGGTGTTCCGCTAGCGGCACGTCTAGCCATAACAGGTTTGAACTTGGGTCAAACGTTTTGGGTAGCCTTCCACAAGCTTCCCACAATAAGTTGGGTGAATTTTGGCCCATTCCTCCTGACAGCTGTTGTAACTGAGTCAGGTTTGGAGGCCTTCTTGCTCGCACACGCTTTTTCAGTTCGGCCCACAAATGTTCTATGGGATTGAGGTCAGGGCTTTGTGATGGCCACTCCAATACCTTGACTTTGTTGTCCTTAAGCCATTTTGCCACAACTTTGGAAGTATGCTTGGGGTCATTGTCCATTTGGAAGACCCATTTGCGACCAAGCTTTAATTTCTTGACTGATGTCTTGAGATGTTGCTTCAATATATCCACATAATTTTCCTCCTTCATGATGCCTTCTATTTTGTGATGTGCACCAGTCCCTCCTGCAGCAAAGCACCCCGACAACATGATGCTGCCACCCCGTGTGCTTCACGGTTGGGATGGTGTTCTTTGGATTACAAGCCTCTCCCTTTTTCCTCCAAATATAACAATGGTCATTATGGCCAAACAGTTCTATTTTTCTTTCATCAGACCAGAGGACATTTCTCCAAAATGTACGATCTTTGTCCCCATGTGCAGTTGCAAACCGTAGTCTGGCTTTTTTATGGCGGTTTTGGAGCAGTGGCTTCTTCCTTGCTGAGCGACCTTTCAGGTTATGTCGATTTACTGTGGATATAGATACTTTTGTACGTGTTTCCTCCAGCATCTTCAAAGGTCCTTTGCTGTTGTTCTGGGTTTGATTTGCACTTTTCGCACCAAAGTACGTTCATATCTAGGAGACAGAACGCGTCTCCTTCCTGAGCAGTATGACGGCTGTGTGGTCCCATGGTGTTTATACATGCATACTATTGTTTGTACAGATGAACGTGGTACCTTCAGGCATTTGGACATTTCTCCCAAGGATGAACCAGACTTGTGGTCTACAATTTTGTTTCTGAGGTCTTGGCTGATTTCTTTTGATTTTCCCATGATGTCAAGCAAAGAGGCACTGAGTTTGAAGGTAGGCCTTGAAATACATCCACAGGTACACCTCCAATTGACTCAAATGACATCAATTAGCCTATCAGAAGCTTCTAAAGCCATGACATCATTTTCTGGAATTTTCCAAGCTGTTTAAAGGCACAGTCAACTTAGTGTATGTAAACTTCTGACCCACTGGAATTGTGATACTGTGAATTATAAGTTAAATCATCTTTCTTTAAACAATTGTTGGAAAAATTACTTGTGTCATGCACAAAGTAGATGTCCCAACCGACTTGCCAAAACTATAGTTTGTTAACAAGAAGTTTGTGGAGTGGTTGAAAAACTAGTTTTAATGACTCCAACCTAAGTGTATGTAATCTTCCGACTTCAACTGTAAATACCACCTGGATCCGAATCGTAAAATAAAGACACCTGTAAAATTCAGTCTTACCAAAAGTTGTGTGTTACCTTCCACAGGTGGTGTTCTCCCAGTGAAGCAAGCCACAGGCACCTTCTCACTGATAGGATGATAATTATTTCAAAGTGTATTCGCCACGCGCACAGGATACAACAGTACATTGAAATTCTTACCTTGAGAGCTCTTTCCAACAACGCAGTGATAATAATAATAATAATCTGTAATAATAATATATAATAATAACAACAACAATAATAATATAGATAATAATAATAATAATAACCATAATAATAATATTGATAATTATAGATAATAATTATGTTAATAATAATAACAATAATAATAGTAATAATGCTAATAGTAATAATGCTAATAATAATAATGCTAATAATAATACTAATAATACTACTACTAATAATGCTAATAATAATAATAATATAAGAAAATATAATACAAAATGGCAGAATAAATAGAACACCAGAACTACGATGAGAGTTAAGAGAGTTATCCTAATTAAACTTTCTGAATTAATTATTACTCAATTAGATTAATCAAATAGCTATTGCTATGAGGAGATTGAATTAAGATAATGCAAGATAAGACATCCCTTGGCTTTGCTTCGAAGTAGTTTTCTTCAATCCTGGGCCTGGTGGACATCCAGTGCAGTGAAAAAGTATTTGCCCCCATTCTGAGTTTCTCTATTGTTGATTATTTTTTATTCGGAATGTTATCAAATCTTCAACCAAAACCTAATAAAGATAAAGGGATCCTGATTTTACAAATAACAAAGAAAAATTGTATACTTATTTAATTTATTTAATGAACAGCTAAAGGTGCAGCTGATGGCACAACCAGTTATTGAGTGTAAAGGGCAATTACTTTTTCACACAGGGGCATTGGGTGTTGCATACATTTGTGTATTAAGTACATTAAATATATGTCATTGTTGTGTTATTTGTTCACTCAGGTTCCTTTTATCTAATTTTATTAGATTCTGGGTGAAAATCGGAAAAAATTCAGTATAAAAAATATACAAAAGTTGAAATGGGGCAAACGCTTTTTCACAGCACTGTAAATTGTTTGTAGGCTTCAGCTCCATCCCATTACTCACACACCTCATTCAACTAAATCAATGTAATATCTTCAAGCGCTTGATTATTTGAATTAGGTGTGTTATAGCTGGGCTAGGTCAAAAGCCAAAACACCCTGTGGTTTCCCAGGACCCCCATTAAAGAACCCTGTGTTAAAGGATTTGTCCTGCATGGATTATGCTATTCGCTGATGATTTGATCAAGCAGGGAGGAGTGTAATCTGTAGTTGTTGGTGGCTGGGTTAGGATTAAGGGTCAAGAGTTTCAGATTATTGCATTTGAAAATAATCCATGTAGATCCACGGCAAGGCCACTGCACTTTCATTGCAATAGATGTAATACGTTGAGCTACGTGAGGCTATACCCAGACTTACTGAATTATATAGAAAAGTAAGCCAGGCTATACATGAATATTGAAGGAATGCAGAGCTATTGTCAGAAGGTAGGTGTAGCTGGTGCATGAAGTCAGGCGCAGGAGAGCAGAATGAGTGAGCAACGTACTTTACTCAACATAAAGGCACAAGGTAACAATACACTTGACCAACAATAAACGGTAATCAATTACGCACGGGTGAAAACAGCACCCGTCAAAATACCAGCCATAACGTACCGGATGAACATAGAAACAAAAACATGGGGGAACAGAGGGTTAAATACGTGAACATGTAATTGGGGAATGAAACCAGGTGTGTAGAAAACAAAGACAAAACAAATGGAAAATGAAAGGTGGATCAGCGATGGCTAGAAGCCCGGTGACGTCGACCGCCGAACGCCGCCCGAACAAGGAGAGGGACCAACTTCGGCGGAACTCGTGACAGCTATGCAGGAATGTGTCAAATTAACAATTATCTCTTTAGTCTCTCCTCAGTTTTTTCATGCTGTTTGTAATCTGGCTGCTGTGCCAGTATCACTCATTGGCCCAGGTAATTTGTTTGTGTGTGTCTATGTCTGCCTCTGTGTGTGTTTAGGAGTGCATCTACATTTTTACATCTGTTGGACCAAAATCACGGAATCCAGACATTAAAGAATTTCTCTGGTATTTTTATGTAGTTTTTAGCCAGTAGTTCTGAAAGTAGTGCACACGAGTCAAAAGTGGTCCCGGAAAATTGCGTACTATGTCACATATGTGCAGATACTTTTTGTGCACCACATCATTGGGATTTTCAGTCAATGACAGTCAAGTGACGAAGAGCTGTTGTGATAGCGCATGCGATGGGACAACAGCCAAAGTGCTGGAAAAAAAGGTGTTCGAGAGGATTGTCCAGAATATTTTGGTGTCTCATTCTTTACGCCGGTGAAGACAGTTGTGCCTGGTTTGACTTTGGCTCTAAACTCCCTAGCGAATTGATGTTGATTATCTGTTGTTGTCTGCTTGACTTACAGCAGGGTCTCATTAGATTTAACAGAGAAAGCATTAAGGCAATGAGTTCATGTTTTCATATGTTTTTGTGCCTCTGATTGGACACCGAGTAAACTGCTGCAATTGTGTAGGATAGACTGTTGCACAACACCTAACGCCGTTCCCATGAATTATTCTGGATATAATGACAGTAAATGACATAACCCAGTGGGCTTCTTCACAACATAATCTGGTAATGAAATAACATGACAAATACATTTTGCTTTCCATGTTACACCTGCAATTTTAAACAATACAAGGGACTTGAATTAGCCTACTTAAACTTGAATTTGGAGCTCAGAAATTCAAGTACTGGAATAGGCCTACCTTGAAAATCAGACATTTACTAAATTTGGTGGTTGAAATGTCCTTGTAATTATTGTAGCCAATTTATTAGTTCTCCTGCTCCCTTATAATTACCAGTGATTTAATTTTTTTGTCAGTTTTTGTGAGCGATGTGGCCACTTTTGCTTGTTTCCGGCTTCTTCAATTGGAGGGTGTTGCGCTACTCTGTTGGGGTAAAACCACATGCAGTTATTAAGAAGACCACAACATCTAATCCTTCAACTTGGCTTTCCATACAAATCCTTCCATTACTAAAGGAATCTGGTTTTTGGTTGCTTTCTCATTATAAAAACAGCTATAGATATAGAGGTGAAATGTATTACATTTTGAGTTCACATCCCAAAATGACACTTTATATACATCACAGAAGACTGAAATATAACAAAACGGTTTGATATAGAAACTGTCACGCCTGCTCCCGCTTCCCCTCTCTGGCACTCGAGGGCGCCAGGCTGCCCTTCATTACGCACTCCTGTCACCATCATTACGCGCATCAGCACTCATTGGACTTACCTGGCCTCCTTCACCTTGTTGATTGCCCCAGCTATATCTGTCTGTTGGTTTCCTGTGTCAGCATTATTGTCGTTTACGTTTCCCCTGTCCAGATGCTGTCCGTATTCTGTTCCTGTCTGTTGGTAATTAAATGTTAATTCTCTGTACCTGTTTCTCGTCTCCAGCGTCTGTCCTTTCATGAAACATAGGATTTTTAACCTTTATTAATAACATGCCACCCATGAGGCCACTAGGTCAATTGACTGCAGGATTGTCATTTTGTCAAGCTTCTCTGAGTTAATAAAATGCACAATATGTAGCATTGTGGGCGACGTGAACAAATTTACATTGAACTGTGAGTGTCATTGTCATTGAAAGCAAGTCTGATAAGTGGTAGACCTAGATCCGTTATACAAGCACTATTTCTATGGTTCCCAACTTAGAGTTAACCTTAAGTATATTTTGGGTTATTGAAAATACATTTCACAGCGGTTTACATGGTACAATGATTCTCTACACTATAGATTGTGTGTTTTGTCACATAAACTGTTTTGTCACATAAACTGTTTTGTCACATAAACTGTTTTGTCACATAAACTGTTTTGTCACAAAACATTCAGTGTGAGGCTCTGAAGTGTGTGTGTATGTGTGTTTGTGCAGCGTGTGTGTGTGTGCGTGTGTGTGAGGTGAGGCTCTCAGCTCTATTGTAGGTAATGAGATTAATGTGGGTCAGGCTGGAGATGGGGATCGATCCCCAAGTCAACCCCAGACCACAGGATAAGTGGATCATCTGGCCTCTTTCACTCTGTTATCTCTCTCCTTCCCTCCCTCTCGCCCTGTCTCTCTTTACTATCTCGCCATCTCTCTCTGCCTCCCCCTCTCTCTTTACTATCTGTCCTTCCCTCCCTCTCGCCCTGTCTCTCTTTACTATCTGTCCTTCCCTCCCTCTCGCCCTGTCTCTCTTTACTATCTCGCCATCTCTCTCTGCCTCCCCCTCTCTCTTTACTATCTGTCCTTCCTTCCCTCCCTCTCGCCCTGTCTCTCTTTACTATCTCGCCATCTCTCTCTGCCTCCCCCTCTCTCTTTACTATCTGTCCTTCCCTCCCTCTCGCCCTGTCTTTCTTTACTATCTCGCCATGTCTCTCTGCCTCCCTCTCTCTCTTTTCTATCTCGCCATCTCTCTCTGCCTCCCCCTCTCTCTTTACTATCTGTCCTTCCCTCCCTCTCGCCCTGTCTCTCTTTACTATCTCGCCATCTCTCTCTGCCTCCCCCTCTCTCTTTACTATCTGTCCTTCCTTCCCTCCCTCTCGCCCTGTCTCTCTTTACTATCTCGCCCTCTCTCTCTGCCTCCCCCTCTCTCTTTACTATCTGTCCTTCCTTCCCTCCCTCTCGCCCTGTCTCTCTTTACTATCTCGCCATCTCTCTCTGCCTCCCCCTCTCTCTTTACTATCTGTCCTTCCTTCCCTCCCTCTCGCCCTGTCTTTCTTTACTATCTCGCCATGTCTCTCTCTCTTTTCTATCTCGCCATCTCCCCCTCTCTCTCTACAGAAAGGATTTTCAGTCTGACTGTAGCAGCCTTCTTTGACAGTGTAACGTACATCATAGTGAGTCACTGTCACTAGTTAAACACACACACACACACACACACACACACACACACACACACACACACACACACACACACACACACACACACACACACACACACACACACACACACACACACACACACACACACACACACACACACACACACACACACACACACACACACACACACACACACACACACACACACACACACACACATGCACATTCACACAAGCAAATACACACAGAGCTCTACAAAGTGACCACATGACCCCTGTCTCTCTCTTCCTCTCCCTTCTTTTCTTGTCTCCCCAGTAGCCTAGTGGTTAGAGCATTGGGCCAGTAACCAAAAGGTTGCTAGATTGAATCCCTGAGCTGACAAGGTAAAATGCTGTTGTTTTGCCACTGAGCAAGGCAGTTAACCCACTGTACCCCAGGTGCTGAAAATGTTGATGTTGAATAAGGCAGCTCCCTGCACCTCTCTAATTCAGAGGGGTTGGGTTAAATGGAGAAGCCACATTTAAGTTGAAGGCATTCAGTTGTACAACTGACTAGGTATCCACTTTCTCTCTATCCCATCTCCTTCCACAGGGTGATACCCATCCAGAGGTGAGTCTCTGAAACTTCCAGGCCTGGTGGCTCACAAATTTTGGTAAGATTCCCCGTCACCACTCACATCCTGAGCGGTGCAGCGGTCTAAGGCACTGCATCGCAGTGCTAGAGGCGTCACTACAGACCGGGGATCGATCCTGGGCTGTATCACAACCGGCCGTGATCGGGAGTCCCATAGGGTGGCACACAATTGGCACAGCTTCGCCCGGGTTAGGGGATGGTATGGCCAGTGTAGGCCGTCATTGTAGATAAGAATTTGTTCTTAAATGACTTGCTTAGTTAAATAAAGGTTACAAATATATAATATAATATATATATTTAAAATATATATATTACCCCTCACCTCTTCCCTACATGACCCCTTACTAACACCTTCCATACAGCTGACATCACCTCCTGACCCCTTACTAACACCTTCCATACAGCTGACATCAACTCCTGACCCCTTACTAACACCTTCCATACAGCTGACATCAACTCCTGACCCCTTACTAACACCTTCCATACAGCTGACATCACCTCCTGACCCCTTACTAACACCTTCCATACAGCTGACATCAACTCCTTACCCCTTACTAACACCTTCCATACAGCTGACATCAACTCCTGACCCCTTACTAACACCTTCCATACAGCTGACATCAACTCATGACCCCTTACTAACACCTTCCATACAGCTGACATCACCTCCTTCCCCCTTACCAATGATTTCCATACAGCTGATGTCACCTCCTGACCCCTTACTAACACCTTCCATACAGCTGACATCACCTCCTGACCCCTTACTAACACCTTCCATACAGCTGACATCACCTCCTTACCCCTTACTAACACCTTCCATACAGCTGACATCACCTCCTTACCCCTTACTAACACCTTCCATACAGCTGACATCACCTCCTTACCCCTTACTAACACCTTCCATACAGCTGACATCACCTCCTTACCCCTTACCAATGCCTTCCATACAAGTGACATCACCTACGGACCCTTTACAAAAACCTTAAATGCAGCTGACATCACCTCCTGATCCCTTACTAACACCTGACCCCTTACTAACACCTTCCATACAGCTGACATCACCAACAGACATCTTACTAACACGTTCCATACAGCTGACATCAGCTCCTGACCCTTTACTAAAACCTTCCATACAGTTGACAACACCTCCTGACCCCATACTAACACCTTCAAAAGAGCTGACATCACCCCCTGACCCCTTACTAACACATTCCATACAGATGACATCACCTCCTCACCCCTAACTAACGCCTTCCATACAGCTGACATCACCTCCTGACCGCTTACAAACACCTTCCATGCAGCTGATATAACCCACGGACACTTACTAACAC